>NC_136902.1:65787366-65843559 GCF_949606895.1 Notothenia rossii
CACACGCTCTCTTGGCCAGCTGAACTCCTCCACCACAACTTCGAGAACAGTCTCCAAATAGTCCCCACTTCCCCCACCGACCATCCACCTGAGACAAAGGAAAAACAAACACAATGGTACATCAATCTGTACTGAAAAAAAGGAAGTTTGACAGTGCTGTTGTTCTGCATTCTCTCACCTTGATGTGCATGGTGGTGTTCTTATCAGTGCAGGTTCCTCTGAAGCATATTTTACCGTTACCACAGCTGGTGCCGTCCGCCCAGGGGAAGTGTCGGGTTTGGCAGACCAGCTGGCCGCGGGCCCTTCCGGTGCACCACAGCTTGGAGCAGGGTTGCATGTATGGGCAGGGCTTGGAGCCGGAGCCGAAGGCAAGCTCACATTGACGATGCAGGCTGTAGCTGGACCCAGGCAGGTTGTCGGTAAGAGACAGCTGCCTCTGAGGCTGGTCCAGCAGACAGTCTCCTGCAGAAACAGACCAACAACATTGCAAAAAATCAGTCGCAGTTACTACAAGTTGCACTTATTGATATGGTAATATTTACTATAAGGGAAATGGGTACTTGGGGGTAATATGAGAGGTGTTGCTTTTGGAACCGAGAAAGAATTATCACCAACCCTCCGGAACGTTTGAGCATCTTAAAACGCTTTCCCCCCCTCTATTCCTGTCTTTCAGTCTCAGAACTCAAACAACGATGTTTCCAAGAGCAGCAGGCAGCTGTTTTCAGTGCAATAAACCCATTTAATTCTACCTGTCCGGCAACAAACAACACACTGACACAGTTATTGACCAGCTAATGGGAAAGTCCTTGATACTTCCTTCAGGAGTTCATGAAGAACAAAAACATTGGATAGTCAAGGGTGAATATAGAACTTTTTCTTGTGTATAGGCAACTCGTAGATAATTTGGTTATATGCTCATACTTTGTTTACAGCTTGTTACACAGCACCAATATGGCCAATAAATCAATAACTATAGCTTTAAGGACAAAATTAACAGCATTTGTTTTTGCTAAATTCTTAGCTAACCAAAATGTACTGCAGTTATACTCTCTTTGTTAGGGAAGTAACAATTACCTAAAATGAATTGAAATTGTCTTCAGTCTTTCAAAAGCAGACTCTTAGGCGTCTTTGAGACAGCACAGGCACCATATTATATTTAGATAAAGTAAATTAATCATGTAGAAAAGGACTGTTAGCAATGTAGTGTTTAATTTAGTAAATGCACATTTGCTTGTTACAGTAAGTAGGCTGGTTGAGGGGAAGTAATAATGTGGTGGCTATTCCACAGAATCCACTCACAGTCACTTACGGGAGTTTACACACGGACAGAAAAAGACTTGGCACATAAGGGCTACTGCGGAGAAAGAAACCAGAATGATATATTCATTCACTTATGAATGTTATATTTAATTTGGATACTGGAAGTGGATACTGTCATCATAATACGAAATAACATCGCAAGGAAAATACTTTCTTTGATGTTATCAAGTGATTTATTTTGCACTTCTTTTACATTTTACATTTCTGCATTTCTTGTGGAATCTGATATGTTCTAGGATCTTTCGTTTTTCTCTTAAAAAGCTTTATATAAATGTATAGGCCCGGATCAGCATATAACATACGCTGTTTGTCAGTTTGCACTTCAGGACTGGGTGCTGCATCACTTCAAGTTTGTTGTTAAAACAAAATAGTCAAGTTTAGAGAATTCTGATCCTATGTATGCCAATACTATTTTACATAGTGGTTTGACAAATTGTTGTTTAAAATATGTATATAAGAACAACTTTTAGAAATCTGCTTTTTTTAATTACATGGGCCTTTTTATGCTTTTGAGGTTTTCCCTTTCCTGTAGTGTGTTATACTGTATAGTAGGTTTGTGTACATGTAAATGGTTTGCAAAGGCTAAAATCTTAAAGTTCCCTCTTGAAAATTAGTATTAAATGTCGTCTTTAGGTAAGTTATTTGATGGACTCCCTTGTCAACATAGATACAAAGTTAGACTTTGTAATACTAAGCTTATGCAGTTGTATTCTCTTGATATTGGATTTATGTGTTATTTATTGTGAAGTTTGTTTTAAAGTGTTGAAGTACAGTAGGTTGACCCTAGGCTGAGTAGTTTGACTTTTCTATTCCAAGACCCCATTTTTGAAGGATAAGGCACACATTGTGAAAAAAAGTAACTCAAGAATAAACCTTCGCCTCGTCCAAGAAGCATCTAATACAAGCAGAAATATACTGTATATTAACAAAAGTATCAGGGTTAAACATAAAATAAAAATTAATAAAAGTACAAACTAAAATAAAAAATGTAATCATGAGAAACCAAAGCCAAGGTCTGTTTTTGCAGGTACTATTAGATTAGAACCAGCTGAGCACATGAAGCCTGGACCGAATTAGTGGTCCATCTGAGTCCAGAGACATATATAGGAAGTGTTTACTAACCATGACCTCTGTCCAGGAACTCAGTAATAATGGCTGCGCTGCACACAGACCAGGGCCTGCTCCTGTCGATCTGAATCAGTGTGGGAGACATCATGTGGTTGTCCTTTAGTTTCCCAAATACCTCCTCACATGCCTTCACATTGTCGTGGGGCATGTTGAAGACGTGGCCTGGGGGATGAGAGAAGAGAGAAAGAAGATTACCTCTTTGTTAGAGTCAGGAACCTCTACTGTTAGTTGTCCCATGATTTGAAACACAGTTAGCCTTAAGGAAAAGTCACTGGGCAGATACTTCTGAGGGGATTTTTACCAGACAACACACATGTTTATATGGCTAAGCAAGCTCAACTTGGACTGATTTGAAGCTGATGTCATCGCACAGAGGAATGCAGTTATGCATGGGAATATACAGGATGGCGTTCGTCCATGTTCTAGACCAGGCCTGACAGGGGAATTTAGTTCCCAAGGAAATCATTTCACTCCCTAAATACGAACATGTATTACTTTCCAGAAATGAAAAAAAAAATACATAAACTGTGTTTCGGGTATTCAATCATGAGACAGGAGCATGTTGGGAGGAAATTGTGTGATTACTTAACATACATAAGGGCAGTGTAAACCAATGCCTCTCTTGGGGGCTCAAGAGTTACTTGTGCATCTGGTTTCAGGCAAGAATCTTACTTATTTTACAGCCCAAAACACTGATATTTAAAATATGAAAAAAGTTGCAAGTATTATTAATAGAATCAGCCTTAACTAGACAGTGTTAGTGTGTCAAACGACAGTGCATAAAGTTAAGTACTACACATTAGATTTAATTAGAAAGCGTGATTAGCAGTGTTCAACTTCACCTCCATTTATTTTCACCTTTGACAGGCATGTAACTTAGATCTGCAATTAGTTTTGTTTGGGGGGGGATAAAACCACATCCATTAAATCAGCCTAGATTCCTGATGAAAAGAGAAAAAATGCATCCCTGTGGATTTGTCTCAATTTGTCCAAATTTCCCACACAGACAACACACGCAGGGAGTAATAAATCCAACTTCCACCTCCAGTTTGAAGTCAGAAATCTGGGAAACAAGAGCATGATCACTTACTATGATGACTGATGTAATGCCAATCAATATTTTGGTCTTACCTAGCTATTTGGCAAGGATATAATAGACTGTAAGCACTTTGGCTTGACCAAAAATCGTTTATAAATGTGCTATATAAATAAAACTTGATTTGATTTGATTTGTAATTTAAAATAATAATCAATAATTTAAAAAAGTACTCTACTTGGATAGCTCCCTTAAAGTGAAAAGAGAGAATTGACATCAATCTGTTGGAGCTAGTATGTGGTTAGCCTAGCTTAGCGCTCATTTTCAACACATTTTTTATCCAAGCAGATCTTCTGCCTTTCCTCGGTGCCCGTCCTTAATGCCAAGCTAGACTAACCATGCACTGATTCCTGTACTTACAACCCAGTCTCACAGCATTTCGTGTTATAGTCACAACATTTAATCTATTGATTCGTGTTCAGCAACATGATTTCCCCCTTTTTACGTGTCACACAGAACGATTTTAAAAGCGATGTATTTCTATTGGTAGTATGTTTTGTGCCTGCACCACGTCTTTTTGTCCGGTCGGGTCTTGGAAGACCGGAAGCTGTGTGGTTCATAAAAACATGTTCTTACTCAGCCACGATTATTGTTTTTATTTTAAATTCTATAATGTCTGACTTTTTTTGTTGTCCGTGAGGAAAATAAATGGGGCTCAGAATACTGAGCAGTAGGCCTACTCATCAACTTAACACATCGGGGGAAGGGGAACTACACATGCTTGCTACTGTGTTTTGCAACATGTTCTATGGCACGTCTCTACTGGGAATTGTAGTTTTTAAAGAAGTTTTTATTTTTTCCCACAATTAGAAGTTAACAGTATTAAACTGTGTACAGCCCTGGAGGTTTAGGCGAGAGGAAACAAATTGTTGTGTACAAATTTAAAACATGTAATTACTAAATGGGTGAAAATCGCTTGTATCCATAATGGGCAGCATTAATATATACCCACATGACAGCTCATTGTTACTTTGTAATTCTACTCCACTACAATTCAGAGGTTAACCTGGTATTTTTACTCCACTACATTTATTTTAATTACTTTGCAGATTCTGATTAATGATGTGAAATATAAACAACCCTTAAATCAGACTTTAGTTACACCTGAGGAAAATTCAGGGAAGGTGATTGTCAAGTGCCAACAATCAGGAGAGATATTTGATTGGGGGGGGGGGGGGGGGGGGGGCCAGGCCTCAGATGATTTGAGGCCAAAAATCATATTTAGACTTTCTTTTTTTGTATCCTTTTTTTTTTTTACATATAATTGCAACGCAATACATGATTGTCACTAAAAGCCTTGTCTCTACATTACATAAAATATAAAAAATTATTGATTAATTAATTTGAATATAAATTCAAGTTAGTAGCTATTAAAGGCATAAAAAGACAGAAATGTATAATGTTTTCTTTAATAGAAATGTTTCTTCTGCCCGTAAAGTCTCCAAAACAGGCTTATTTTTTAAAACATAGTCATTGTCCATGCCGGTTTCAGACTATTTGTCACAGTTGTTCCAATCAGATCGATCTCCTCCATTTTGTAGATTATTTACGACTTTTGAATCCACATAAACACATCCGCAAAATCCGGCTTACTTTGAGCATGTTTTAAACAGTTTAATCCCTTTGTAAATTGTTTCCACTTGCGCCGTCCTTTCATTTCTTCATACAGCAGGAATCCAGATTAATGAATCCTGAGTCCAATAACCATCAAAGTCATTCCAATAGTGCTCCTTAATTACGCTTTCATCCTCCTTTAACAAACTACTTCACATTCATCCAGTTTGTGACAGTAGTTGTAGCCTTTTTGCGACTTTTAAACTTTAATTACCGCTGTTGTCATCCGTCATTTAAGGGTAAGCTATTGAAATTCTGAATCCATAGATGTGTCTCCCATCACCCAAAACCGCTGACTATTCTCTCACCTCAGTATTTGCATTCTTATATTCAAAGAAAATCAGTAATATCTTTAAAAACTACAAGTCCTTTTATATCAGCTGTGCACCGTTATGGTGTAAATATAACCTATCTACCAATTGGATCAAATGTAAAAGTCAGCCGAATTAATGTTGATACTACAAGGAGACGTATTGTGTGAAGAGAAATTGAAGATGTTGTTTAATTGCTGATATATTTATGATCCATGTCACATATTCAGTTTCGGTGGCAGTTTTTCCTGTTTGTCTAGAAGTCTTCTAATCAGGGCTCTATAAATAAAGAACTACGGCAGATGTGTAATATTTAATGCAGCCGAACCGTGTATTACAATGCCGTTATGTGATAAACACCATATCCCAACATGCATTGCAGCTAAAACATCCAATCACCGAGCTTCAACCAAATAAATAAAAACCAAGATAAGTGTATATTATTGTTGAGTATATAACAGTGTGTTATTTAGAAAAGAATAACAAATTAGAAGGAAAAAAATATTTAAAAAATAGAGATTTCAGTATTCTACGGCTCTGAGCCCCATTTATTTTCCTTGCGGACAGCAAAAAAAGTCAAACATTATACAATTTAAAATAAAATCAATAATCGTGGCTTGATATTGATTAAGAACATGTTTTTATGAACCCCACAGCTTCTGGTCTTCCAAGACCCGACCGGACAAAAATACGTGGTGCAGGCACGAAACACACTACCGATAGAAATACATTGCTTTTAAAATCGTTCTGTGTGACACGAAAAAAAGGGGAAAATCGTGTTGGTGAACACGAATCAATAGATTAAAAGGATTTTGTGACTATTACACGAAATGCCTTGAGTCTGGGTTGTGTTTATACTCTCTTAAAGAGACAGCTAGGACTCAGAGAAAACTGTACATGTGTTATGTTGCCTATAGTTCAACCCTTTTTCCTTGCTAACACTTTCTTTCTCACAAAAAAAAGCCTAGCTGGAATGTTGATGCTAATAGTATTAGTATATTTGTCAGTATCATTTTATCGTGTGAAATAATTGATGATGCCTGAACTGTACCATTTGCAGCTGCCAGTGAGCAAAGTTATGTCGTGCAACTGTAATACCAAACATGAAAAAATCTGAACCTCGCCCAGAGACCTGCTGGTTTTGATTTTGCCCATCTAGTCAGGGACGGATTTTCAACAAGAACATGCAATTTATTAGCTGGTAGGTTTGAGACCCAGCAATCGTGCTGGGACCAGGATGAAGAGCCAACGTCACACAGATCTTCATGAAAGTAGCAAAGCCCTCCGGCCAGGCCAGTTTGCAGACTGATTGTGCGCATAAAAGTTTCCTTATAAAAAAATCCTCTGACAACTTAAGCTAAGGTTGTATGCAGCTCTTGCCTTGAGCATCTGTCTCTGAGGCCAAGTGCGCATTAGCATGAATCCAAAATGCATAATGTGAGAGTTAGTCATCGTTAGCTGTTCAACACATTTCCCAAACCACACAATTCTTACCAAGTTCATGGGCGGTTGTGAAGGCGGAGGGCAAGCCATCATCTTCGATGACAGAGCAGCTTCTCTTCGGGTCACACATGGTCCCAACATCAGCCATCCCCAATGTATCACAGGTTGTGGCCCCGCAGAGATCCTGGTGACACAGAAACATAAATGTTCATTGGGACACGCCTTTCATTTCATTCTCATAAAAATGTTGGACTAGGACACTGTTCTTCTTGGTGAGGCTGTGCCTTGAGCTACAGATTGAACAGACCACGAAGAGCACTAATACAAAGCACATGGGACTGTGGTTCGTTTATTGTTGCTCTGTTCTTCAAATATATTGAAGCAAAAGGTCAGGGGAGATTGCCCACTGCATATTTCCTCTTAGTGTTTAGGTAAAGAGAGTTTGGGAGCACGAGATATGTCCCACCTGCGGTACACAGCCCAGGGGAAGTAAAAGAACCATATCAACACGGTCATTATGTGTTTATCTGCAATTCTCTCAGTATCATGACTTATCTATTTACTGTACCTCCATTTGTACTTGGCTGTACTTAGCTGGGTAAGTCAACAACACAATTGTCCCCCATTCCGTTCTGCTCATTGGATTATTTTTGAATATATAACATTGTCAGGTAGTAAGACCATAACTTATAGGGCTGGAAGGAAATATTTAAACAGCTTTGAAACATACTGTATCTCGGAAAATGCATACAGACATTCATGATCACCAGAGGATGAATCTCAAAGATGTTGTTGATCCCCCAACTTTTATTTTGGCACTACAATGATGTTAAAGGACATATTATGCTAATTTGTTTCAGGTTAATATTTGTATTTTGTGTTTTTACTGTCTTTAATGTTATACAAGTTATTTCTGCAGCACCTCTGTCTGAAACCTGATTGGTTAGCTGCCGGCTCTGTTGTGATTAGTCTGCTGTTTAGAGATGTATTGGAGATGTCCCGCCCCTTAGCCTATCACGTTCAATCTGTAGGAGCGCTAGCCAATAGAGGCGCGAGTGTCACATAATGATGTCATTATGTGACAGAAGTAAACAAAGGAGTACAATGGAGGATATTCAAGCAGGGCAGTGTGAGAGAGAAACTCCCTCTAAAGGGAACTTTGGGGTTTTAGCCTTTGCAGACCATTTACATGCACAAAAACCTACATAACACACTATAGGGGAAACCCCAAAAAGCATTATAGTGACTCTTTAAAGGTCCCATGTCATGCTTTTCTGTTTATTACCCGTGTGTTATGTAGCTTTTTCTGCATGTAAACGGTCTGCTGAGTCACAAAGCCTCAAAGTACACCCTGTAGCGAGTAAAACTCAGAAAAGACCTGTCTATGCTGCCCCAGAACGCCACGTTCGAGATTTCTCCTTTCCATTGTTTTCTTCCTGGGTTCTGTGACGTGTGAACACCCAAATCAACAACAAATGACCGGATGGCCCAAATGGACCAATCCGCGGAGCACCTCACACACCAGGATCCCTTGGCTAACTAACAGGGAGTCCCCATTTACTTTGGGGGGGCGGGGGGGCAGGAGCTCCAACAAGCCATTTAGGACAGAGAGTGAATAGACATTCTATACAGAGATGCTGTATGAAAAAACAATGTGAGTTTGGAACATTGAACAATGTAAATCTATTCTAGTAGACCTCAACAATGGAAAAATGATCAGTAGAAAGGGTCATGTCATTGAAATGACTCACTATCGGTCCAAAGTGGACGATAAACTTGTTAACCCAGTGTTTCGATGAGGCCCAGCGATGCCAGAAGCCCCCTCTGCCAGCCATGTGTATTCCACACCACCAGCTCTCCATAACCTATTACAAGATTTGTTCCATCTCTGCAGCTGCACTCAATGTGCCCTAGAAGGACAACACCGCCGGACTTTCCTACATATAATTACCCTTAGTGTAAATAAAGGGATCTTTCCCGAGTACACTGTGATATTTTAAGTCGTTTTGATCTTGAAATGTTTTTGTATGTTGCTGTGCAGTGAAGGAGAGAGGCCGTGTATCAGATGGCCAAACTGGACCCTAATGGAAAGCAGGCACCATGAAACAGGCATCAGTGAATTTGGTGTAGGATGTACTGAACAATGGTTACAGCTCTGTGGCCACATGGGATTATCTGACAGCTGTGACCACACTGAATGCCGTAGATAGTGTCAGTTACCACCAGCTTGAATGAATAAAGAAGGAGTTTGGATTCTTATGATTCATATTGAAGGTTCCTATATGCAGATAATCACTCAGTTCTTATTCTGCAGCTGCAGAATCTGCAGCTGCAGAATAAGAACTGGGTCTACAGAGGTGAAGACTTTTTATGGAAAAGGCTCTGTTGCTCTTTTACAGTGACTCATTGAAATACAGAAAGAGGACTAGCAGGGCTGCATCATCACATCAAGGATGCATAACCCCACAGGGCACAGACCTGTATGAAATTCTTGCAAGTCAATCCAATGACTGCAAACATGCCTATGTCGTGTCCCTGAGTATAAAGAGTTTGGTTCATCTGCAGAATATGACTGGAAAAGTAGTCATTTTGTCTCCTATTACTTGCATATTAGTCTTGCAACATTCTCTTGCACTATTTTATTTGTACTCTGTTTCTTCTTGCACTATTTGTATTGTTTTTTGTATTTGCGTTATTGTTTCATGTTTTAAATATATTCATGTTCCATTGTTGGAGGGTGGTAAGATTTTCATTGCCGTAACTACACTCTAGCTACCAGTGGCGGCTGGTGGAAAATATTTTTGGTGGGGCTATGGAAATGGTGACAAAACCATACTAGGGCATTTAAAATCAGGAGACTAAATACGAACATTGTGTGTGTGTGTGTGTGTGTGTGTGTGTGTGTGTGTGTGTGTGTGTGTGTGTGTGTGTGTGTGTGTGTGTGTGTGTGTGTGTGTGTGTGTGTGTGTGTGTGTGTGTGTGTGTGTGTGTGTGTGTGTGTGTGTGTGTGTGTCTGTGTGTGTGTGTGTGTGTGTGTGTCATACTTGCCAACCCTCCCGATTTTCGCGGGAGACACCCGCATTTCTCCCGATTTCTGACAAAATCAGATTTACTAACGACTGTTTCCACTCGGACATTAATACAGGTACACCATTGTTTGGTTTCCATGGTAGCGCGTCTCTTTAGCAGCGCATGCAACTCAAAGTCTGAGAGGGTGAGGAAGATGAAAACTGAACAAGAATCGACAACTCGACCCTCTGATCACTCCTTTCCTGTAAAATACAGGTCCAGCCCACACGCTCCATGGTGCCACAGGCCTTGCCCTTACAACTACAATAAGCATGCAAATGTTAATCTACAGCTCTGGCGATCCACTAGCACCGGAGTCTACAACTGCAGACGCAGCCATCCCCTACTGTAGCGTCACCTTGGATACGAGTCTAAACAGACACACAGGCCAGGGCGCTGAAAGGGCGCCGTTTGAGCATCAGATCTGACTACGCTGATTGGCTGAAATTATGTTTCGGCGGCATAGTTTACAGATAGCAACAGTCAGCTTGTTGGTTGCAGCTGCTCTGGCTGAGGGCTCTTTTCTACCGCCCGGACGAGAGAGGGTAATGATACACGCTGCGGCCAGGCAGGAAACATGTGACTTATCAGTAACTTTAGACATCGTAAAATAATTTTAAACAAGATTTTATTGTAGATTATACATTTTACTGATACCAACTATATAATATTTACCTTGTTCTTTAAAAATAAAAATAAAAATAAAAAATAAATATTTTTGGGAAATATATTTTTTTATGAATTTTTAATTTTTAATGACAATCAAACATGTGGGAAGAGGGGGGGCGGCGCCCCTAGCGCCCCTATGGACCGGCCGCCACTGCTAGCTACTGTGCATGACAATAAAGCCTTTGAATCTTGAATCTACAGTCTGGGTTTATTTCTCATGTGTAGAAGAGACAGGGGCCCTTAAATATGTGTGACCTGGGGCCCATTGTTTTATAATCCACCTATGAGTGTATCATTTCTAATTATTTCTTTCCCTGCTGATGCATCACATCTGTGTTTGACTAAGCTCCCTCCTCCCCTGCTTACCTGTTTGGTGAACAGTATGGCAGTGTCCCAGTACTCTGGCTGCTTGTCATTGTGTTTATTCAATTTCTTCTGCCAGGAACAAAAGTTGCGCAGAGTCAGGGCTGCATTACTGGAAACCTTTGGTCCCTTGTCAGCGTCACTTATCACCATGAATCCCACCACCACTATGTTTATGGAGTTGAGGATGCTGGGGTGCTTGTAAAGCTTGGCTGCCACTGACATCAGGGTCAGGAGGTAATGCTTTAGGTCATCCCCGTGAAATGTTGCCATAGATTCGTCCGCCACCACCAGCACCTCCACAAACCTTGGGATGGAGGCAAATCTCTTGGACCTCCCCAAGGTTTTCAACACAGTTTCGGTTAAGCCATCAAACTCCAGTTGGCCCAAGTGCTTGTATTTCTCCAGGGAAATGTTAAAGTTGGAGTCAGGTGTAACTCCACACCTGCTGGTGAAGTTAGTACCCGGGTGCGCAGCGCGTCTCCGGCGTTGGATGATGTGCGTTCTGTCGAAAGAGTTTCCAAATCCTGACGCAGCGTCTTCACTGCCAGTCACGCTGATGAAATACTCCATACCGTTATAAGAAAACCCTCCACGGAGACCTTTACACAGGCTGAGCGCGGCAAATGAGTCCGGTTCCGCGTTGACATTCCCGGAGTAGAAGCATTCCCGTAGGTCAGAGGTTTCGTTGGATGCTGAGGAGCTGCTCTCAAGTGGCAAGCTGCCCGGTGCAAGGAAACTAGAGTCCGGCGTGAGTTGGAGGTAAAATTCCTGTTTGAATGCACTTAGTCTGAAAACGATCTGTCTTTCCTCAATCTCCTCCGCGCGCCGGTGCAGATGCTTCTCGTGCCTTTGATGATCCACACGCACAGGGATGCAAACATCTACCTCCATGCAATATGCTGGGTTCAAATAAAGCAGGAACTTTGTTAATACAATCAATGAACTGATGAGTATAGCCATCTTGCTCAAGAAAGTCCACTCTATTTCAGCTTCGGTGCAGCAAAAGTTATGCGTAATGGCACGGAGCGCAGCTTGCGTCTGCACTGACTTCCAGCTTCTCTCCCATCTTGCACCGTTTCCACTCTGGCCACCAACTTGTCTGCACGGCTGATCTTTAAATTCGCACATACAGTATAACACCGATGATGTCTGTCAAAAGAAATCTGGGTTCGTGCGCAAGAGAGAGAGAGCTCATTGGTCATAGGTCTCGGTTTGAGCTGCAGACCGCAGCCACTTCTAACTCTCCAAATATTATTGTTGCTGTACCGCATGTGTGACAGGAGCTATAGAGCATCATTCCCCTCCCACCGCCTGACTCACTGTGAGGAAGACAGACAATGAGCAAACACACAAGGAACAAAACCCAAAATACAAGAGTTTAAGTTTTTAAACGTGCATTTAAAACTAATCCACCTGCATCATAACTTTACACAATCTAAAAATAAATCATAAAATGTACTTTCCACTTGTTTTTTTTCTTTCCAGAAAATGTATTTTTAGACGTAAATATTTGAATTGGTCAAATAAAAAATTAAAACATGAAAGGAGTATCCACTCACATGCACAGAAACACATACATTTTGTTCTGCATATCCTTATGCATAAGAACAAAGTTTAAAGGCACATGCAAAGTGGAGTGCAGGCAAAGAGCGACACCTGTCTGCAGCACCTAATGTTAACGGCAAGTTCCTCTGAGCGCCTGAACAGGTGTGCTTGACTGTGGCGCCACCTGGTGGTTAATTTGTGAAAATGCACCTCCAGAACCATTGTTATTGTTTAAAGAGATGGCACTCTCCTTACACACATTATCAATTTAGTGATTTACATTGTTCCAGGAAGAACACGTTTTTATTATCGTAATACAGCAGTAGCCCTTTAGAAAAACCTTAGCATCATGGAGAAAAAAAAGGAAAATCTGCAGCAATAAATCAAATATAATCTCAGAAAAAATCGATTTGTTTCAGAAATTGCTCC
This sequence comes from Notothenia rossii, assembly GCF_949606895.1. Taxonomy (NCBI): domain Eukaryota; kingdom Metazoa; phylum Chordata; class Actinopteri; order Perciformes; family Nototheniidae; genus Notothenia; species Notothenia rossii. Next base: position 65,800,357 of record NC_136902.1, read on the forward strand.
GTGTTCTTGCACCTATATACTTTTAAGAATTGCTTGTCTATGATTTTTTTTAATGTTTGAATAACTATGTTTTTATTTTGGTTTTGGTTGGCTTTTAGGTCCTTTGATTGTCCTCGTGATTAAATTGTGTTCGTTTTTTTAAATTGTAAAACACTTTGTTTTGAAAAGTGCTATAATTATTTTTATTTTTATTCTAAGTACTATGATTATTATTATCATTTAACTTTTTCTATGGGTTATGGTATATGAAAACATAACTAAATAATAATATTCTTTGTAACTGTATTTTTATAATAAGGTTTTTATTATTATTATTATTATTGTTATTTCAAATATATGTTCTTTTGTGGGGGGTTATGGACTATGGTTATTGGTTAATGAAAGAATAATAACATCATATATCCTTCCTTTAGCTTTACCAATGTGTTTGAACATTTCCCAGGGTTCAAGGTGGCGGTCAGTTCCATGCAAACTCAGTGCCTTTCTCTGTCCAGCGGTGCTCCTTTGTGCAGGGATAAGCAGACCGGCCTTGGGGGGGCCTGCCACTCACACGAGGCTTCGAAATAACCCAAGCAGCGGACTTCCAGCTATGCGTAGTATAGATGTCCTGCCGCTGCCATATAGCACGCTGGGTTAATAATAGGAGCATGGTTGTCAAGCTATTTCAGAAGGGGGGAGTGTCGGCCTATTCTCATTGGATCCGTTTTATCCGCGAGTATCTCATGAAGTGCGAGTGGGAGGAGAATTTCCAGCAACCGAGGATATCAAAAATAAACCCCCTCATGTCCAGGGAAGAGCAGAAAGTATAAATACCCCCGATGTGTCCAGACTGCAGCGGTGCTGGTGAGTGGCACAACAAGACTTAGCTTGCTTGGTGAATTAGAAACGACAACTCAGACAGACTGAAATTAAATAGTTTGACCAAGATTGTCTTGCAGCGCTGGACAATCTATTTTATTTTGAAAAGATTCCCGACCTGAGGAGATATCGATTGGAGAAGACGCGCCACTTACCAGAGATCAAGGACATTCATTCTAATAAAGTCTTTATTTTTTTACCACTCGTCAGTGTAATTTCCATTGCAGAAGATGTGTTCCACTGTGTGTTTGATGTTTTTACTCCTGGGCGTAATGAACGCTGCACTTTCAACTCCTTTTGAATCAGAGGATATTGTACCTGTCCGGATAAATGGAAGAATCAGTGGTCGCTTTTGGAAAAGGAGTGAGGAGCAGCCGAGGTTTATCCTCAGTGCATTTGGCAAGGATTTGACACTTAATCTTATTCCAGATACCAGCTTTATCGCGCCTTCGTTCACCATACAGCGCATTAAAGCCAGAGATGTTGGCGCTTTACGCAGCGCTTCAGGTGCCCAGCCTGTCGCAGATCTCCACAAATACATGAACCAGACAGAGGAGAGTGAAGGACATCTTAGGAGCTGTTTTTACTCGGGGAATGTAGACCACGATGAGAGCTCGGTGGTGGCTGTCAGTTTGTGCGCCGGCATCTTTGGCTCCTTTATAACGGAGGGGAAAGAGTATTTAATTGAGCCCAAACTTCGCGGCGGCCTGGGGCCAGACGCTGCCGAGCATCTGCATGTCATCAAGAGAAGGACATTCACAAACAGCCACGGTGTTCCCCTCCTGTTTGATCACGCGGCGGCGGCGGAGTACAACGGGGAAAGGAGGGAACCTCGCCGGAGACGCTTTGTTTCCGCACCACGGTTCATAGAGACCCTGGTTGTGGCAGACTCAACTATGACCCAATTCTTCGGAGATGAAATAAAGGTTAGACACGATCAACTTTTTTCCCTGCACACATTGTTGATAGGAACCCAAACAATCGTTAGATCTGTCACATAAACAAACGTTCCATCCTCCTCCTTGGAAGTATTCAAAGCCAACACAAACAGTGCAGGAATCGGATTGTATGTGCCTCTTTGTGAAACACATTTTAGCATTAAGGGGGCTTGGGAGGAAATCGATGGGCTCCCTGATTTCAACAGGCTGAGAAAGAGGTCAGGCAACAAAAATGCAAACAATGCTGAAGCACATTCCTGAGAACTTGGTCACGATTTGGCAGCAGGGCCTCAGCGTCATGAAGTGAATATTCACAAGGCTTACAATATCTAATAGAATGTGGATTAACTCCTTTTCATGACTTTGTTTAATTGATCCAAATCATCCAATATTTAAATTGAACACATATATATGATGGATAGTGATAGAATACAAAAACAATCCTGAAATTATCCTCCATCCATAATATCAGTCCTCTTTCAATCCAAAGTTTAACTCTAGATGTATTTGAAAAAAAGTAGAACAATCTGTGATCCTGCCACAGTCTGGAGTCTGTTTGCACTTAGCAAACTCCTCAGCTGCCAGACCCTCTGCCTCATCCCAAAATAAGTGATCTAAGTGAGTATCTAAAGGCTAGAAAACAGGTTCAGGTGGACAAAGGTTAGACGGACAAGTTGAATTTCAATTAGCTTTTTACAAATTACAAAACAGACTCGCTCAAATGTCATTACCTTTTGTTTTTGTTTGAGCAGGGGTGTTTTAGTGATTAGAGTTCCAAGGCAAAAATCAACATCATGTGGCTCGTGTAGCACATGTGGAAAAACTTTTCATGCGGGAACGTCATCATACCCCAGGAAGAGAAGAGTGAGTGCAGCTAGGCTGATGGAAGACGTTGCGATACATCATGGCACAGTCTCCCACATTGTGATTTACCAGCTATCCACTAAAACAACTCTGACAGCTCTGTGGAAAACCCAGCCCGTCAGGACGGCCCAAGACCCAATCATAGTGAAGTGCACAAAAAATGTGGAGGCAGAGCTTACAGATAATACAGCCAAAAAGTTACGTTACTGAATTCTTTACAGAAAAAGACAAGTTGGCCTAAATCTTGCATCTATTTTCTCAAACTGTTGCAAAGCTAATGGCGCATTTCCACCGCAGGCCTCACTCGGCCTCGCTCGGTTTGGTTAGGCCTTATTAGGCCCGGCTCACTTTAATGCTGCTCTTCCATTACAGTTTATGAGCTGGGGCAGTAACTATAGTAACGCAGTGTAGGTGGAGCCGTGACATCATCTTCAATGAGCACCCGTGAGCACCCCAGAAAAAACAACATCAGCCGTTAGCTGTTTACACTCAAGCTCCTCATATCTGTTCAGAAACTAGACAAAAGTTAAACAAGTACAAACCACTGACTGTCTGTGTCATGGTGAATACAGTCGCTGGTTTATTTATGTCTGTATAGGCCGTTGTGAGTGTGGACGGTCGGAGCATATAGCCTATATTGCGTTAGCTGAGCCGATCTCCATTTAGACAACAAATCAAATCAAGTTTTATTTATATAGCACATTTTTAAACGATTTTTGGTCCAGCCAAAGTGCTTTACATATAATAAAAATACCCTACAGTAAAGACACTTTACAGCAAATACAACAGCACCGTTTGTGCAGAATATCAGTATGAGAAAACGACACCCTCTGTCCTCACATCGTACAATGAAAAACCTCCGGAGAAAAACCCACAGTTTAAAGGGGAACATGGGAGAAAACCTCAGGGAGAGCAACAGAGGAGGGATCCCCTCCCAGGACGGACAGACGTGCAATATATTCCGTGTGTAAATCGAAGAGATAATACATTTTACAGCGTAGGTAGACCACATTTTTGGAAATGCATGTGTCTATAATAAGAAGATCACGCATTTTAAAAGGTTTTTCGCCTGCCGTCTGTCTGCAGACTTGTAAAAAGCATTAGTTCATGGTTTTTACTAACCGGTATCAGTATGTTGTTAGTTTGGCATCATTTTGAAACGTGTATTACAATTAAATCACGGTCAAATATGTTCATCTTGTTGTAGTTGTAGCCCCCTTGACAGCGATTCTCTCTCTAGTTTAGCAAACTCAGCCCGACTCAGCCCTGTTTGTTGGCCTCGATAGAACCACGATTTAGTCCGGCCAGAAAAAAGGTGAAAAAGTAGCCCCGGGCCAAAACTAGGCCAAGTGGAAGCGCAACCAAAAACGAGCCCCGCACGGCTCGGCACGCTTAAAGCGAGTTCTGCGCGGCAGTGGAAACGCGCCATAAGTGACATGACTCGAGTGTGTCTAAAAATGTCTGGCAATTTTAAAGCTTAAATGCAATGCTTGTGAAGTTAGCAGGATAAATGCATGTGTCAGAGTAGGAGCAGTATACTGTACGGCATGTATACACATACATATCATGAGAGTCATAGTGAAAAAAAAAATCATATAGGCCTAGATTGTTTATTTGCATTTATTGTTTTGTCTTAAAGTAAAAAATTAGACAAAAAAAGTCTCCCTTGCATTAGGGTTAGAGTTAGGGTAATTTATGATGGTGCTGTTCAGACAATTCTTTGATTACCAATTTCAAGTCTCTTAATAGAAACACAAAATGTTTGTCAAAGCAATTATCCTCAGGATTTCAGTCGAACACGTCACTATCTGCCAAATGCGTTAACACAATGGTGATTGAGCATACGGCCTACCAATGAAAGACTAGCATTTGTATTATTTTGAACTGAGCAATGCTCTGTGGGAAGTTAGACCCAAACACTCAGATTATAAGTCTATTTGGAAACAAATAATGACTAATGATATATTATAACATTTTGCTACCCAAATATCATCATTTTACGACAGAAAACTTTAAATTGTTTGCTAATTGCTTTAGTCTGTTCAAGCAGAGATACAGACATAATATTATGCAAAATTCATAGAATCAGTGCTTGACCTTCATCCGTTTGGTTCTTTAATCAAACATGGATGTGAACACTGTTTAAATGCCTTGAGCAATGAAGTTCATGTTCATGGAAGTTAATCTCTTTAAATGTTGTGTCCTGTCTCTCCCCTCTCGCAGCACTACATGCTAACCCTGATGTCAATGGCTGCCCAGCTTTACAAGCACCCCAGCATAAAGAACTCGGTCAACATAGTGGTGGTTAAGATGTTGGTTGTGGAGGAAGAGGAGGTCGGCCCGGAGGTCTCCAGCAACGGGGGGGTTGCTCTGAGGAACTTCTGCTCCTGGCAGCAGCTCTTCAACCCGCCGAGCCAGAGGCATCCAGAGCACTATGACACTGCCATGCTCTTCACCAGAGAGGTGAGGGCCAATGACAAAGCTGTTTTAGCTTCTTCAGCTGTAAAATGGTTGGTAATGTCTCTGGATAAAACATACCATCCTCTGCAAATAGTGTCACAATCATTTGAGGAGAGACATTGTGGTGAGTTTGAGAGTTGATTATTCACCCATGAGAGGTAGTTTGACTAAAGGTCTACTTAACGTCAAAGCTTGCACTATCTTCTTCAGCAGATGAATTTGTCACATTAATTACATTGTTGCATTTGGGTTCACACAGGACACAGACTTTATCAGTCTTCAGTTTAATTAAATGTATTATGTTAGTTGAAAGCCATACTATTTAGTTAAATCAAAAATATAAATTAGGTTAAACTTTAATTCTATTGCTTTTAACTGACCTGATTTGTTGACATAATACATTTGATTCAAGTCAGCATTTCAGTTTTCAGTGTACTTCCTGGACTTCCTTGTTAACCCTTCCGAATTAGTACATCCATAGAAAACATTAAAAGGACGCAGTTTAAAAAAACTAAATTGATAGACTGTACCTGCTCAGCAATAAACAGCAGGCGGACAAAGTTAGTGGTAAATATCGTGTAACATTTAGCAAATAAAGAGCAGATATTTCCCTCGAGAGTTGGCAGAGACAAAAACAAAATAAAGTGAGTATTGGAATCACATTCTTTAAATGGGAAAAAAACAGAGCCATAAGAACTTTACAAGGCCAAAAATGTATCATCCACGCTTGATAAATACAGCTCTAAAACTAATCGTTATGAGTAAAAAATATCTGATATGATTGTTGACTCTTTCTTCAGAGCATACGCCGGGCTGTTAGGTATGAAACAACACAAACAATGTTGTGAGTGCTTTACAGCGTACTATAAGATGGATAAAGCACTCACCCATGATAGTCTGGAATATGTTGTTCTCCATTCAGAAGGAAATAGCCCAAGGAAGCAAGGATGAGTCACAAATAAATCCCTGCTGGATTCAGTCCCAGGCCAGCTGTGGTACATAGTGTGGTTTCTGAACAGCAAACTAAACCACACAACAATGACTTGAAGCCAAAGTATTTTACAGTAACGCAGGTGCATTTTAGGGCAAGTTGTGCCATATTCTCTGCTTTGGGACAATTATAAACATATTTTCTTTAAGCTACCCAAAAAGGGAAACAAGATGTGGTTAAGGAAAGCCTTTCTGGCTCTTTGGGTGAACTAAGGATGCTGAAAAGGGATCATCAAGATGGAATAGTTGAACACTTTTCCAAGCTGGGGAAATGTCAGCAGAGAGTAAACAGTGTGCTTTATGGATGCTTCAGCAGGAAATAAGTTCAGCAGTCCTAAGGGTTGGACTTGTGATTGGCTTGTTATGACTGTATTTGGCTGCTTTTTTTCACCCGGTAAGTGCATGTGGACAAGGTGTTAGCACACAACACATCAGCCAAGTACATTTCTATAGCCCTGGATGCAGCTTGATTCGATGACAGGTTGAAAGACATTATATCTGACCCGGGATCGAGCAAATGATGAATAGAACATATGGGCTTCATGCAGTCTTGTGCTGGATTTGTTGCCATCATTCACATGAACCCTGTTTGTGTTGGTTTTTCCATTTCAGCGGAGATGTGCTTTGAAATGTGGAGGACGGAAGGCTCCTTGTGGATGAGCTAACTTTAGTGCCGCCACAAATCAGCCATGACATGATTAAGGCTCTTTAAAAATGATCTGCTTGTCTGGGTTGAAACAGTGTGCCATATATCCCACTATAAGAATGCTGCTGCTAATACTGGCTGTTGTGAAACTGTACACTCTGTTGCATTCAGTGGAAACAGTTATTCTTGTGCATTTTTGTGGTCTTACGCTGCATTCGGCAAATGTACATATGTCTGCTAAAGCTATACAAATGCAAATGCTTGTGCTACATCTTACTTTGTGTCTGTGAGTGACCGATGCTATTGTGGAACAAGGTGTACGAACAGATGCTGTGCAGCGTTCAAAACGCAGCTCCAAGTCCAGATGTGTTTTGAATCACAGAGGGTTGTGCCTTGTGGGTTTTTTTTGGGCTCAGGCAAAGGCCATGGACGTGTCCGTCTTCATCCTACACAGCCAGGCGTCTTATGGAGCAAGGAAGGATTTTTGATAAACCACAGTTAAGATCATAGCTGCATGCTGAGTTTATTTATTTGCTTTTTTATGACGGAAACACTGAGCAACAAGTTTTTGATTTGTTTCTTAAAGAGTGACAGAAAAACAACTGGACACAAATAAGCAATGAGGGTCCGCCATCCGAATACATAAAATAACAATGAAAGAGCTGCCCATACTCTTAATATATTTAGAGTAATGTCTTTACTCTTTGATAGTTCACTTTGCCAGCTGTTTCTAAGCAAATGGGCACTCCTTTTAAGGGAGATAGTCCTTATTCAGGGTTAGAACAGTGGTTAGAGCCAATATTTGTGAATGTTAAACTGGTTGACCATGAAAATGCCCTGGCCTACACTGATATGAATTACATTGTTGAATTGGTTCCAATACAGAAGTGTCTCATTATCTCTCATGATATGTTTGTTCTATCGGCATAAGTCTATTGTACATTAAGTGATATGTTTGTTGTCACTGTTCATTTTTGCAATGCCGCTGTGGTTCTACTGGCTTATGGTACTTAGAAATGGTATGTTACTCATGGTACACAGGCAGATACCATTCACAGTATACTGTTTGTAATTGACATACTGTATGCCACTGGAGATTATTGTCCAACCCTAATCCAACCTCTTGCTGTACATAGCCAATGTATAGCAAAAGCCCTAGTAGCGTTCTGGCAAACAAATTTGTTTTACACAGTAACCTTGAAAAGACATAATACAATATGGGTAAAGAAAAATGTTCAGTTTTAAGAAATGTCAAGCATAAAAATCTGTTTTTGCAACGTAACCTCAAACAGTGGAGTAGTCTATGACATCTTACTGAGTTACTTATAGCAATACGAGTGAAGTGCAAGCCGCTGCAGTGCTGAATCCGTTTTAAAAATAAACAAAACACACCTATCCTCTCAGGCTGAATTTGTTAAAGGTTGCCTAACATATCCTGGCTTTCTGCAGACTGCCCATTGTTCCAAAGGCCCAATATTACGAAACCACAATTGTCCGGAAAATGTCCTAATAGTCCAATTTTTCCAAAATCCCCTTGTTTTCTGAAAACAATGCCCATCGTTCCAAAGGCCCATCGCCCAGAAAGTCACTCTCTCCCTGCAACAAGCAGAAGCCCATATGGTCATTTTTATGCAGAATGACAGCAATATTTTTATTTCTTCATTCTTCATATTAGTAAGCCATATGTTTTTCTGTTTGTTGTATGTATATTTATAGGTATAAGTATGAACAATGAATAAGAACAGTATTTATATATATTGTTTCTTCTATATTACCTTTCTTGCTCCAGTTTCAATGTTTTTTCTGTGTTATTTGTGTTGAAGGACATCTGCGGACAGAAGAGCTGCGACACGTTGGGTGTGGCCGATGTTGGGACGATGTGCGATCCCAAGAGAAGCTGCTCAGTTATCGAGGATAACGGTCTGCAAGCTGCCTTCACAGCTGCTCACGAGCTCGGTAAGTTTACATTTATTATTTAAGGGTAGGTATGTGGCCTTAAAGTATTTTCCAGTCATTCAGAACCACTTTTCTGTGCATCTGTGAAACTGTGTCTCCCATTATCACCATTGCAGGTCATGTGTTGAGTATGCCTCATGATGACTCCAAGACCTGTGAGAGGCTGTTTGGAGATCTGGGAGGTCATCACCTGATGGCTCCTCTGTTTGTCAGCCTCAACAAGACCGCGCCTTGGTCTCCCTGCAGCGCTCTCTACATCACAGAGTTCTTTGACAATGGACATGGTAAGAAATATTTGAAAAAATTATTTTTTTCCCAGCATACTAGAAATTACACACTGATCAGAAGCTAAGCAGCCAGTATGGAAGTCTCTTTCACAATACTGACTCTCTTAGGGCTGATTCAGAGATGAATAAAACATAATGTTATTCCTCTTCTGCTATAACTATGGCTTTCTTGTGCAAACATGTCGCTCCCCTCAAATTATGGGTTGTAGGGATAGTTTATCGTGCCCTCGATTTCCACATCCCCTTCTTCTAACTCTCTTTTTGTTTCTTAATGTAGCTTCCCTCTCTCCATCCCTGGTTGTTTATGTTACATTTGTTTGTATCCTTGCTAGACCTATCAGTGAACCTTCTTTCCCTATGAGTCATGCAACGGACTTCTTCCTGTTCTTCACCTCCTCAGCCAAAAGCAACAGCTGGTGTCAGCAAAATATGTTCTTTATCAGTTTGAATAAAAATCGTGTGTGGCTGAGAGTGTTCATTCCAAACTGCGGACGTCATTGAACACTCAAGAAACACAAGTTTATTGAATGTAATAGAGAATCATGTGAGGACAATGAAAGCTTTCTGATTTGAAATAGCTACCAAATGTCAAGATTCAAAACCCTAGGATGCCTATTAAAGTGACGTTATCCATTTTTGCCCTGAATCATTTCCCAATGTTGTCATGCCACCCAAAGTCCTTAATCCCCATAAACCACACTATGATCTCATGCAATGTTTCTTTTCTTTGTGTTGTGGCCATAGGGGACTGTCTGCTGGATGTAACAGAGAGTACCATGCCGTTACCGAGCGAGCTGCCGGGCTTCAAGTACAGCCTGGACCAGCAGTGCCAGCACATGTTTGGAGAGGAGTTTGTCCAATGCCCCAACTCCTCAGACAGTGATATTTGTAGCCAGCTGTGGTGTCAGGAGGATGGGACGCAGCAGTGCTCCACCAAGAACGGCAGCTTACCCTGGGCGGACGGGACCCCCTGCAGCCTCAACGGGTCCTGCCTCCACGGAGAGTGCATGCCCACTCAGGACGTGATGCAGCCTTTGGTAAGTCTGCTTCTGTGTTCTTCCACATTTTGAAGTCATTAACGATAAAACTCTCCCTTGCTTAATTCAACACACTCTGGGGTTCGGTGCTACAGTTTTAGTTGGTCTGGTATGACTTATGGTGGCTAATGTTAGCTAAAGTTCAAAGAAGTTTGCTGACTTCTGAATTTCTTCCTTCTTGTGCTGTTATCCCAACTTTTAGCCCTCATAGTTTTCCTCTAGACTTAAATAGTAGATACAGTGACAGCCATTCAATACAATTTACAAATCGGTGTTTTAGTTAACGTACCAACTTTAAAACCATCTGCTATTTTTAGTCTGATAATGATATGACTCAGGGAACTACAGCCAATATTTTGAAGTTCTGGTGTCTGTTTAAAGGATATTCAAGCCAAGACTGTATCAGTCATTGATTAAGGTTAGATAATCAATTTAAGATGCTAGAATAAAGTTTGAGTTGTCAATGGGCAAAGTCTACAACCGATTAGCTAAGCTAATTCCTCTTGAGACGACTGTAAACCTGTATTCAATCTGCTTAACCGTGATTGGTAACCAGAACACTTCTAATACCAACATCTTGTCCCTTTTTTGTTAGATGAGTAACTTCCTTTGAAGTGCACTGTATTTTACAAAAAAAGTTACCAAATTTGTTGGCAAAAACCTGTTGGATTCTTTTTAGACCATTTTTTTGGACAACAAAAACAGGTTTTCAATGTTTTAAGTTTCACATTGGGTTTTTGATTCAGAATTATTTTTTACAAATTTAATAGGTTTGACCCTCTGTTCTGCAACAGCAATCCTGGAAATAGTCTAAATGAACTTGCGACCTACATTATGTAGTGAATGATAAGAAGATGTCCTTTCTGTGCTAAGGAAACATTTTACATCTAAAACTTAATGCAATGTAAAGCACCAAACCAACCATAAAAGGATTGTTATTAACCAACGCAAAACAACATTTATATTGGAAATCGGTTGTTTTTGGGGAAAAAAAATCTCCTAGTTAGCCTGGCTGTCGCAATTCAAAGACACAGTGTCTTACAGAAATAACAGTTTTAAGTAGTTTTACATAAATGAAAAGCACAAGTGACTGAAATGAAAAGCACAAGTGACTGTTTATGAATATACTTACTTGGAATTCAGTAAGTTTAAACCAAATTGTTCATAATGTCTGTTTATATTTCCTAAAAGAACATGTATAAGTCTCAGTGTTTCATTTTACCTTGCTCACGTTGATATCTGCTGCTTGTGTTATGATCATACATCTGTTTATCAACCCAGACGTGCTGGCAGTTGGGATGTTAGCTGGTCCAAACTAATAAACTGCTGGAAAAGGACACTAACTCTTCAAACACATACACATATGCACACACACTTTCAATGATGCCTTCCAAAGCTGCAGCATGGCAGGTTCCACTAGTGGTGAGTGACACATGTGGCAGGAATGCGGGCAGAGGCAGACAGCATGCGCGTGCCGAACTTCAACACAGATTTAGCCTGGAGTCGCGGCACGCCAGCACACTGTGCGGCCTCAAACCCAGAAGCCCAGACTGTGGTTAAGGCTACACAGCTGAGATTGCCTTTGGCACTGAGCTCTAACCACCTACTCTGACTGCTCTTTTCCCTCCTCTTCCCTCGCTGTGTTGTACCGCAGGTGGCTGTGGACGGCGGCTGGAGTTTGTGGGGGCCGTGGCAGCAGTGCTCCAGGACGTGTGGAGGGGGGGTGGAGTTCTCCCACAGGGAGTGCACTGAACCTATCCCGCAGAACGGAGGAAAGTACTGTGAGGGACAGAGGGTTCGGTACCAGTCCTGCAACACGCAGCCCTGTGACAAAGACGAAGGTGAGAATAAGCAATAGGCAGGTTTTAAAAACAAAGCTTCCAGCATGCTGAATGATTTGATACACTCCATTACATTACATTTGATCCAAAGCAACTTACAAGTGACTTATAAAGTGTAAAAACCATAAAGATTCAAACTCCAAACAACAAGGAACATGCAGATATATTATCTTCAAGGAAGAATGGTTTGAAGTTTTCCATAGGGAGGTGTAGTGCAGTAGAGCCTTGGTGTTGGGATCAGGGGGCCACAGGTTCAAACCCCACTGCATGTCGTTGTGTCCCTGGGCAAGACACTTCACCCCAAATTGCTCCTGTGGGGATTGTCCACAGTATTGAGTATGTACGTCGCTTTGGATAAAAGCGTCTAACATGTCATGTAAAGTAACTTTTTTGGTGCTTTTTCCCCCCCTTTTTTTTTTGGCAAGATACAATCGAAATGGATGGGTTTTACATATACATATCATATATTCAATATAATAACTACAAGGGCAAATGTAGTGTGCAGACCTATTCCCTATTTTGCAATGTTAATGAAAGTGAAAAATAATGTGTGTATCCGCCTCTGTGAATCAGATCCACAGGCTATATCCTCCCAACAGATTTCATGAATTTTCCTCCACTAGTTTTTTTTTTTTAATCTTGCTGACAGAGAGAGAAACAAACAAAGCTGAACACATAACCTTCTTGAAGGAGGTAAAAAAAGATGTCTTGACAAATATTTAATGGTTTAACCAGACCTTTTTGACAAGGTAGACACATACAATAAAACCATGGAAACATGCAATAATAATGAAATGCTACAGATCATGCATTCTTGTGTAGAATGAATTCACGCCCTTTCTGTAGAGATGTCGTCTCATGGATCAATTCATTCTAAATAGGTTACTGATTCATCTCTTTTTACACTTTTAGTATTTTTTTGCATTTTAGTAGTGACATTTACATTTGACCTTTTAAATGATATGCTTTATATTTCTTCTTGTGATTCTTATTTTTACCGAAATGATCTTGTATAATTGTCTTAAATGCACATTAGGTTTTTTTATGAATCTGAATGATTTCATTTCCATAGTAGACCTCAGTGTATTGTACACTAATCTTTACTCCTTTACCTTAGGAAAGAGTTTCAGAGAGGAGCAGTGTGATATGTACAACAGCCCTAACTACCTGGACTACAATGGGAATATGAAACAGTGGATCCCAAAGTACGCCGGCGTTTCTCCCAGAGACAGATGCAAGCTGTTCTGCAGGGCCAGGGGCAGCAGTGAATTTAAGGTGTTCGAACCCAAGGTACAGCAGATGCACTCACAACTCAAACGCAACCATTATACTTTTCACATATTCACATTCAATGGTGAAATATATACCTTAGAACTCAGTCCGACATAAAAGCTTGTATTGTAATTGATTGAGAACACAACCATCCTTAAAGTACATAATCGTGAGTATCAGAGCAGGAGCAAACTCATTTTTAAGCTATAGTGAAAATTAATAAAAGAACACCAACAGGTATTTTGTGCTCTCCACAAATATAATATTAATAAAATGTATTCCGGTATTCACTGATGGAGGAAAACTATGTTTAGTGTTCACAACTGACGTACAATTGACCATACTTTCTGCGGATTGATATGACTCCACATTAGTCAGAGTGTCCTCCTTAGTGGAGGTCTGAATATTAAACAAACCCCTGGAATGTCCAAATTTCACCCATCAGAATTGAGTATTCAACTAAGCAATGTAATAATACACTGTCAAATCGAAGGAATCCATTGCTGTCAAAGGTCTCCGTAAAGCTTCTCTAGAAGTGTACTGAATAAAGCTCTAAAGTAAGGCTGATTTCTGAGACGTATTGTGTTCAAAATTCTGTGGCCAACTAATTTCTGCTAAAGTAAATAAATATATGTAGATATAATATGATATCACATGAAAGTATAAATTCATTAATCCATTGTTATTAATGTTATTATCTGTTTTGCACTGACAAATTATTTCACATGACACATGGAAACCTGGCGTTTCCTGAGTTAATATAACTATGACATTTGCATTATTTGTGTGGAAGCTCAAGCGAAAACTCCATTCAAAGACTTATTTGAACACAATTATTCTTTCAGTCAAGATTATCTTGACCTACGAAAAGGAGTTTGACCAATAACCCCAAGTCCACATTCTCTCTTTTTGTGGACCTGTTAGATTCATTGTTAAAAGCTTTTCAACAGACCTTTGTTAAAGGAATACTCCACTCCTATCAAATCATCATCCTATTTTTTGACGAATTAAAGTAAACAAGGGGTGGCCTAACAACATCAAAACTACATCAGAACAACCTGTCACACAACCTGCTTTGCAGTATATCCCAAGTCTCATGTTTGTCGTCCTATTCTCAATACTTCCGAAACACATGCATTTTTACTTCCATTTAGAACACTTTGATAAAAAACGCTTGACTTTTGTTAAAATAATTAACAACCACTACTTGCTTCGCTCCTGCAGGTCATTGATGGGACAACCTGTGGCCCTGACACCACATCGGTGTGTGTCCAAGGCCAGTGTGTGAAGGCCGGCTGTGACCAGGTGATTGGGTCCAACAAGAGATTGGATAAGTGCGGAGTGTGTGGAGGGAGTGGGCTCACTTGTCGAAAGATCACAGGCTCCTACAACAAAGCAACGTAAGTGCTCTGAAAATCCTTGGTATATGAAAATGAAAGTAATAACAAATGCACTGTAGATTGATATCATTTCGAGTGAAAAAATGAGGGCAACGCACTAGCAGAACAAGAAGCTAGCTACCAAAATAATTCAGATATAAAATCAGTGCTATATTTGACTGTTTATAGTTTTGACATTCTCTGATCTGATGAAAGATTGTAGCATCGAAAACGCTGCTTCCTCTTGCTTATCTTGATGGAAAGGTTTTGCAGCAATGAAAGCAGTTATTTTAAAGGGACAAATACATGGAAAAAAAGAATGGCTGTTAGAATGATATAAAACTATTGCTTGTTTGCACACAATGATCCGAATCTGCTCCAAACTTAATTACTGATTTATTCCCTGGCAAATGATACACTCCTCCACCATGATTTATGAAAGCAGGCCAGCAGTTTTCCATAACCCTGCATAGACAGACAGAAAAACAAACAAACAACCCGATTCAAAAACATGATCCACTTTATGTAATTTGGAAATGATTTTTCTCTTTATATTCTCCGGTTTCCAGGAAGAACAATCAAATTCCTACACTGCCAACAGCCAGTGGCCAATATAACAAATAGTTTCTCTATTTATATATTTATAGATGTAAGCTAGGACACAAAACAAACATAGCAATAAAAAAGTTACCTGATAATGAAATCGAAAAAACTCTTTCCGTATTTCTGAGAGATACATCAGAGGACCAATACTAATCACTTTCTTACCTAGGATTGCTAATAAGCATTTATTAGCATTTATTTAGCCTGAATGCTTTGACGACCTGAGTATTAGACAACATTCCTACCACTTTAATAGCTTAGTAGGGATCTCTGGCACTATTTTAACTACTTCCAAGGTGCATGGAGCGGGGGGGGGGAGTCTCAAAAGGTTAGGCTACAGCAACACGTAGTATACAGAATTACTTTATTGTTTTTACCAACAGGTTTCAGTTTGTGGCTTTTGATCAGGGTAATTCTGAGTAAATGAAAGTCTACAGCCAGCAGTTGGTTAGCTATCATAGCGCAAAACTGAAAAAATGGGGTCAGCTAGCCTAGCTCTCTTTGTTAGCATATTAGCTAAAAGGAATTCCATAAAGTAGGCTAGTTAGATGTATAGGTGTTGCCGTATTTTTGAGCATTTCAGAGAGCTTGGGTCCAGGGAAGATAGCTATCAGACCCAAATAATGAACTATTAATTTAAGGGAGGATAAAAAAGAGGGTAAATTATTTTAATTCAGTTCTGTCTTTTTTCCACCAGCTATGGATACAGCGACATTGTCACAATTCCTGTTGGCGCTACGAACATTGACATCAAACAGCGGAGCCACAGAGGAATCAAACATGATGGGAATTACCTGGCTGTAAAGAGAGAGGGTGGCGGTTACATCCTCAACGGTAACTTCTCTGTATCCACGGTGGAGCAGGACATTCCTGTGCTGGGCGCTGTGCTGAAGTACAGCGGCTCCTCCACCACGCTGGAGAGGATACAGAGCTTTAGGCAGCTGAAGGAGGCCATCACCATCCAACTCCTAGCCACTGCAGGGGACGACAACCCCCCCAAGGTCAAATATACCTTTTTCATCCCTAGAGATGTGAGCTTCAACAAATCAAAGGAGAGGAAGGCCTTTGCACCGTCTTTGCATATGATCCATCCGTTTGGCGTACCTGACTGGATGCTAGGGGAGTGGTCTGAGTGCTCCAAGAGCTGTGGCTCCGGATGGTCCCGGAGGAACGTTGAATGCAGAGACAATGCAGGCTTCCTTTCCAGCCATTGTGACAGAGACCTTAAGCCTGTAGACATCAGGCCCTGTGGGGATGTGCCATGCCCCATTTGGCAAATGGGACCTTGGTCCGTCTGCTCACGAACTTGTGGCCAGGGGGAGCGCCACCGCAGCGTTGTGTGCATAGACTACACTGGGAAGATTGTTGAGTCAGAGAAGTGCGATCTGAACAAAATCCCAGATCCAGTCTCCGGGGACTGTCTTAACCAAGAATGCTTATGAAGAACATGAGTATACTGAACTTTCCCTGATTGGTCCGACTGCATTTACCAACCATGGATGGAATGCTGGATGGGCTCTCCAGGCACAGACAAACAACCAAAAAGGCACACAATGACAACACAAAACAACCGTATAAAGCCACCCAAAAAATATCACAAAAGGATGCAAAATGACGAGAAAGAAACACAAAACAAATACCAAGAGACACAAACAACCACAGAGACAAAAAACGACCGCATATTGACACAAAAATACCACCAATTAAATCAAAGTGACCACAAACACAAGCAAAATGAGCACAAAGAAAAACATAACATTAACCAGAAGACGCAAAAGAACCACAAGGAGACATATACCAAACACTAACTGACAAAAACAACTACAGACACTCAAAATTGCCACAAAGAGAAATATAAAAAACACAAAGAGACCCAAAACCACCTCAAAGAGACACAAGTTGACACAAAGTGACCACCAAAAGAGCCTTCTACAGGTCTGTGCCCGGGGGTCCCGTGCTTCTAATCCGTCCATATCACTAACTGGTAGCATCTAGTCAGATCATGGGAATTTGCCTGAATATCGTTTTGTCATGTTTTGTTGACATTAGACACCACTATTGAGACACAATGGAAATCTACCTCAGGATGTACATGTGATGTTGTTAGACGAAGGTGCTGTGTGTGAGTTTCTCCAGAAAGAGAAACAAAAAACTAACTTTTTTGGATGAAGTCTGGTATAATCTGCAATATGTCTTTGTAAGTTTGCTTTCATTTATTGTGGGGCTAAAGCAATGGCATGAAACCTGCTGTCCAACACCAGCAAAGTGTACATATATCTCCAACTGTCCTCCACAGAACTCAAAGCCCTTCAAAGCTCAAAGGAGCCATTTCTCTTGTATTGAGGCCGGTACGTATACGATTGATACATTAGAGTATTAAGCCTCTGGGAAATGCGTTTTTTTGTGTGTTGAACTGTAGGAATACTAATCAGTGACACTCAAACAGGATTATTTTGGACTTTAAAATGTGCTACTAAGGACTACAGATTTGTTCAATGCCAACTAAAGGTATAGAATGTATTACAATTGATAGAATTTGAATTTACACATTGTGTAAAGTGAATTAGCCTTGATAATGAGAAACCCATGACAGAGAAATTCCCTCTGCCCTGTAGTTTAATTTTATTCCAAGGATTACAATTTCATTGAGAGGAACAGTGGTACAGACAATTTGCCATGCTACAAATGTTTGTTTGGAGGTGTAATTACCAAGCCGTAAGCATACTAACTATCGTGTATGTGAAAAGTATCTTTAATTGTATTTGTTTCCAGACTTTTATTTTTTAATGCATCATATGCAAACACTCACAGATGTTTTCAGACTCTTGTATGTATATTAGATTTTTTATTCTGATGTTAATTTACATAATGTTATAAAACAAAACAGAATGAGCATTAGGCTTATACTCTATCCCTTCAGTGAAGGACCATACTATTTTATTATTACAGCTTCCTTTTTAAGCTATTTATTTTTGTAATTTTTTTTACCTTGGACATAATTTGGGCAGATGCTACTGTCTTTGAGATTTTTGTCTATAAAAATGGTCAAATAAACACATTTATGTCAATACGTGATTCTCTTTTTCTGATGCGTATTCTCTATGATACTTTTTGTTTTCTCTTTTGTGCAAAAAAGCTTTATTACTTGAAGATTCCAGGGATTTCCAGATTGGTGGTTACATATCAACAAACATGTGCCAATATTGGGAGGAGCCATACTTCAAAATAACCCTTTAAATGCATACACATATTAAAGTTTTCCATGTTTTCCAGAGAACTCTTTAAACCCATTGTTGGCCACTTAAACACACCAATGAAAGCCAGATTATTGGAATCCTTTGAGTTGGGTCAACAGCTTATAAAAGTTGGGCGAGGTATTTAATTGCAGGTTTTACAACTAAAACACCTTAAGATCTTCTGTAAAATCCTCAGACATGGGAATCACTTCTCTGCTCAGGCATCTTAAATAAAGACAGCCATAAAAGCATACTCAGCAGCAGAGGAATGGGAGAAACCTTCATTTAACATGAATCAACAGTGACATACTGTAAGATATATCAGATCAGAAACAGGTTCATGTGTAACAATATCCTATTTAATACCAATCTTATTCTTTCACAGCTAGCAGAGCATATTCGATTTAAAGACCAAATGAGTTACAAATTAATATATTTGTTGGACTGTTGTCTGTAACCTTAATCATTTTCAAATACAAAATGATTAAGGTTAGACAACAGTCAAACAAATATATTAAATATAACATATCAAAATCTATCAGGAATAGAAATGTATATCCATCACTGTCCCTGGTGTTTTCACAGAGATTCATCAATATGGAGAAATGCATTCATAATAATAGTAATATTCTTAATGTCTGGCATTAAAACATTACAATAAGGGGAATTAACATCATACATCATTGTTTTCCCCAGGAAGCATATAGCTACACAGTAAAAGTGTCATAGACACCTACAAATTAATATAATTCACCTTACTGAAGAGAATGGTTGTATGAAAAAGTTCAAGGTGTGAATGGAAAAGTGAAAAAAACATCAATACATCCATATTTTACAATACATTTAAAATATAATTAAAAATAAAATATATGTTAGTGTGTATGATATGAGCATGTTATGATCAGATTACCAGGTACACAGAAGTGTGAATAAATGTGATTTTTATCAAATGTCTGAGCAGTGCCTGAGTTATTTTGTAAATGTTGCCGAATGTGAGACTTCCTGTTACTGTACAGTACCGTGAGAGATGCGCGTTGCATTGTGGGGATACAAATAGAGCGCAGAAAAGACAGGGGAGCACAAAGGAATGATAACAGCACCTCAACAACTTTTAACTTTAGCCTGTTGTCATGTTAATTCTTGTGAGCGTTAATTCAGATGTAAGTTTGGCGGCTGGCAGGCTGACAACTGCCTGAGAAGCGCAGGGAATGTGAGTGACCGGAGCGAAGCGGCAGGGCTCACCGCTGTCTCCCACCATCGCTGCTTTTTGTCAGCTGAGCTTTTGCATCCCGAGGCCCAGCAGATACCAAGGGCCTCATCCCAGAAGGTAAACCCCCTTCGTGCTGTCTGTCAGATTACTGTAACCCTGCGGTGTGTACTTTAATACGGATACTTTGTTGTGTACACATTAATAATGTCCAAGTTGGTAAATAATAATACTGTGTGTATCGGGTATGATAGCTTCGTAGCTAAGAGTAGTTAGCTAATGTGGAGAGTCTGCGTCGATGGTTATTCACGGTCAAACCGGAAATGTAGCTAATTCGCCTTAACAATAAAAGGTTGTTTGATGGACTTCTTATTTATTCCGCCTTTATAAAATGCCACTGTTGTATCTATAGTAAGGGTTGTATCGATGTATCAATTCATTGAAAAATAAACAGTAGTATTTATTATATTCAGTACATAATTTTGAAGCTAAAATAATTGGCGTGGGCACCTGTCTTTTAATTTGATAGTTACTGCCGGATGCACTTTTCATCTCCTGGCCGACTTGACGTAACAGCTTGACACTTAGCTAGTGTTTGCTAAACTGTGATTGTTGTTGCAAACGTGTTTGTACAGCATCACTAGTCACTTAGCCCCATGCCTAACATAAATACATTAAACAATCTTTGTGCCGTTTGTGTGCAGCCCTCGGCAGTTTGTCTCAACCTAGCGCTTGTTGTCACTTGCTTGCGTACTTGATGTAAACAGAGTAAAAGTACCAGGTTGAAGGATACGCCTCCTCTGCTATTTCACCATCATGATTATTTATGTATGAAATTAGAGTAGTTTCTAAACTGTTGTTGTTACTGTCTCTTAATTATGTCGTTTGTTGATATATACGTATAACATTTTTACAACTAATGCCATTCATTTCCAGTCATGCCTTAAAATAGATTTTTAGTTTTTTTTAAATAAGAAAACAAAACAAGGTAAATGTGTTCAATGTAAGTGAGTGCTCA
This sequence comes from Notothenia rossii, assembly GCF_949606895.1. NCBI lineage: Eukaryota > Metazoa > Chordata > Actinopteri > Perciformes > Nototheniidae > Notothenia > Notothenia rossii. The sequence goes on from NC_136902.1 coordinate 65,820,949, forward strand.
AGTGAAACCAAAAACAATCAACAGATCCTTATTTAAGAAGCTAAAAGATGGTTCTTAATTCCCTAAATAAATTCAATATCGAAATATAATCATAAACCTTATATAACCTTATAGCAACAAATCAATATATTGATTTGCTGCTTATATTGATTTGTTGCTTATATATATATTGATTTGTTGCTTATATATTGCTTATATATGTCTGCCACAGTATTTCCTTTTAAAATGTTGAATTGTCTTTAACTAGTTACTAGGCATAAGCCAAAGGTATAACCACTATATTTTTTGTAAAAGATAAAGCAACATTATAATTTTGTTCTTGTACACTGCACCGTTTTATTCCCTTTAGTAGAATACTGTTATGTATGTTGTAATTCATATCATGTTGTATTTGTATGAATCATTGCTCAAATACTCCACAGTCTTTCTGGTCAGGAAGAACTTAATAGAGATCATGGAGCTAAATAATCCTCCTAGAGGATATATGTTATCCTTTAGAAACCCCCATAGTGGAAATTAAGTTTTTTTTCCTCCAAGCCCAGTTTCGTGGTCCTGTTGCACCTCCCCAGCCCTGGTCTATAATTCACTCTGTGTGTGTGTGTGTGTGTGTGTGTGTGTGTGTGTGTGTGTGTGTGTGTGTGTGTGTGTGTGTGTGTGTGTGTGTGTGTGTGTGTGTGTGTGTGTGTGTGTGTGTGTGTGTGTGTGTGTGTGTGTGTGTGTGTGTGTGTGTGTGTGTGTGTGTGTGTGTGTGTGTGTGTGTGTGTGTGTGTGTGTGTGTGTGTGTGTGTGTGTGTGTGTGTGTGTGTGTGTGTGTGTGTGTGTTCTCTCTCCCTCCCTCCCTCCGAGAGCCCCTTCACTTGAGCTTTTGTTTGATGGAAAATCTCATGCCTCAGAGAATCCACATGTCTCACAGACAGCTGCTGAGCATCCTGTAGTGCACTGGCCTCCACATGGGTCTGGCTCACATCGCTGCGCATCTGCTTTGATTGTTGTTACATAACTTGGCATTTTGTCCTCCGTGCTCCCTACCCTGATTTCACCCCCCCTTTCCCTCAGAGGGAACCTTAGTATTTTATTCTACTGATACCCACTGCCTTCCACAATGTGGTTGGCTTTAACACTAGAACCGCCAACGGGGTCAATTTGATCCAGAGCTGTTTTTTATTGTATGAAACTTTTTTTCAATAACATATTAAAGTCTCCCAGTCCGTGACTTTTCCTGAAAGTGTGTTATGTAGCACCCTATGTTGCTAAAAATGGTCAATATGAAGTCAGATTGAAGAAATCGGAAAAATAATTGCCATTTATACCTATTTCCGCCAAGCGGGTCATATTGACCCCACCCCTTTTCGCGCTATTGATTTTGCGTGTAAACAAATATAATAATAATAATAATAAATGGGATTTATATAGCGCTTTTCTAGACCCAAAGACGCTTTACATTATGAGTCAGGTCGACAAACAGAACAAAAACACAAACAAAAACAAAAACCAAAACAAAACAAAAACAGAAAAGCAGTCAGGAGGATGTTGGTTCAGAGGGGGGAGGGGCGGGTTTAAGGATAAGCAGAGTTGAAGAGGTGGGTTTTGAGACGGGACTGGAACAGGGTGAGGGAATCAGACTCACGGAGGTCTAGGGGGAGGGAGTTCCAGAGCTTCGGGGCTGCCACAGAGAAGGCTCTGTCCCCGAAACTCCGGAGTTTGGCCTTGGGGATTGAGAGCAAACCGGCTGAGGTGGATCTGAGGGACCGGGGTGGTTGGTAGAGGATGAGGAGGTCAGTGAGGTAGGGGGGGGCCAGATGGTGGAGGGCTTTATAGGTGAGGACCAGGAGTTTGTAGTGAATGCGGTGTGAGACGGGAAGCCAGTGGAGTTCTTTGAGGACCGGGGTGATGTGATGCCATGATTTCGTGTGGGTGAGGAGTCTGGCGGCTGCGTTCTGGACACGCTGGAGTCTGTTGAGGGATGTTGTGCTGATGCCGAAGAGGAGTGAGTTGCAATAGTCAAGGCGGGAGGAGATGAAGGCGTGAATGAGTCGCTCAGCTGCGGGGCGGGTGAGAGAGGGACGGAGTTTGGCGATATTGCGGAGGTGGAAAAATGAGGTTTTTACAACTTGGCGGATGTGGGGGTCGAGGGAGAGGGTGGGGTCGAATATCACGCCAAGGTTGCGTGCCTGGGTGGAGGGGGAAACAGGGGTGCCATCGATGGTGAGTGTCAGGTTGGGGGTTTTGCTGAGGGTGGATTTGGAGCCGATGAGGAGGAGTTCAGTTTTATTGCTGTTGAGTTTGAGGAAGTTGTGTTGCATCCAGGATTTTATTGCAGTCAGACAGGATTCGATGTGTGTGAGAGGGGGGTTGTGGGGGGATTTGGTGCTGAGGTAGATCTGTGTGTCGTCAGCATAGCAGTGAAAGTCCAGGTTGTGATGGCGGAGAATCTGACCAAGGGGGAGGATGTAGATGATGAAGAGGAGGGGGCCGAGTACTGAACCTTGGGGAAAACCTTGGGTGACTGAAGCTGTGGTAGAGGAGTGATTGTTGAGGGAGATGAAGTGGGATCTGTCGGAGAGGTAGGACATGACGTGTTGCTATAGCAACGCCTTTTGTCTACTGCAGTTCCTTATAGATTGAGAGATAGATTGATAGCGACAGTCTGTAGTGAAGGAGCGCGCTCCCGCGAGACTGCTTGCGCTTTGCTCCGCAGCAAACAACTGTTTGCTTTTCACCCAACAACGACAACCGCCTCACGAAACCCTATGTTGTACCGTTAATAAACGAAACAATTTAACAAAATTGCTTGTCAAAATACCAATACCTCAGGACCATTTTTATTTTTAAAGCAATACTTTTACTTTGAAAATCAATGCATTCTAATGCTGGGTCAATTTGACCCCGGTGGCGGTTTTATATATAAAAAATCTCTGGCGGTTCTAGTGTTAATTAATCCCATCTTTACCATGGTGCTGGTGTTTTGTAGTGTGGGGTTTAACTATTAATTTAGTCTTTATTGATTTGTAATGGTGGAGTTTAGTGAGAGTCCCCTGTTATATCTGTCATTTGACACTTGGTTCTTAAACCGCAAGAGTTTGAATTTGTTTAGTTAGGTATTCACAGTACATGCTATTGCAATGTAAAAACACTACAGTAATCATGTAAAATGCTACACAAAGCTTAATAAAGAAAGTTTTTGTCCAAACAGCCACATGTTTGGTTTTCCTACAAGAATAGTTCTCCTGAGGTACAGCTCATATGGTTTTGTCTTATTTTAAATGTTATTTTGTTTCTTCTCCCATCTCTCTGCAGGACGTATTTCCTGTACACGGTCATAAACTGACTCTGACATGGGGGTGAAAACTTTCACCCACAGCTCCACCTCCCACAGCCACGAGATGCTTGAGAAGCTCAATGCTCTACGCAACCAAGGTCACTTATGTGATGTCACCATTCGGGTCCAAGATAAGCTCTTCCTGGCCCACAAAGTGGTCCTGGTCTGCTGCAGTGAATTCTTCCGCTCAAAACTGGTGGGCCGGCCCGAGGAGGAGGATAAGTTTGTTTTGGATCTTCATCACGTGACCGTCAGTGGCTTCGCTCCTCTGTTGGAATATGCATACACGTCTACGCTCTCTATTAGCACAGAGAATATCATCGACGTCTTGGCAGCTGCGAGTTACATGCAGATGTTCGCTGTTGCAAGCACATGTTCGGAGTTCATGAAGTCTAGCATTCTGTGGACGGCGAGTAACAACAGCAACAATAACAACATTATGGCAGATAAACCGCACGAATCGGCACCGGAGAGCGCCTCATCGAACTGTGCGCTCACACCACTGGACGGCAGCGTGTCGCCTGTTTCGTCCGACTGCAGCGTGATGGAGAGAAACGTTCCTATATGCCGCGAATCGCGACGGAAACGTAAAAGCTTTGTGACAGTGGCATCGCCTGAGAGTCCGCTCAAATGCACTACGCAGATGGTCAACACCTCCCCTCATATCCCCAACCCTTCCCTGTCATTCTCAGACAGCACTGCGCAGCCTGTGGAGTCCTCTCTGGCCTTCCCATGGACTTTCCCCTTCGGTATCGACCGCAGGTTCCACTCGGACAAATCAAAGCTCTCCGAGAGCCCTCGTTGTTTGGATCAGGGCACCGCGGAGACGTCAGGGGTGGTGGTTGGCCGGCGGCTCAGCGACTTCCTCGCATGTGAAAGCTCCAAGGTGGTGTCGTCACCAATGCCGGCAGAGGATGTAGATGTGAGGGTGAAAGTGGAGCGGCTCAGTGATGAAGAGGTCCAAGAAGCGTCTTCGCAGCCGGTCAGCGCCTCCCAGAGCTCGCTGAGTGACCAGCAGACGGTGCCAGGGAGTGAACAGGTCCAGGAGGAGCTCCTCATCAGTCCACAGTCTTCTTCTATAGGTAGGGCTGTCCTCCTTACCTGAAATATCCATTCATGATTGACAGCCTTTATATTAAAGAGGCCCTATGATGTTTTTGGATTTTGTTCCTTTCCTTTAGTGTGTTTATATAGGTTTTGGTCCATGTAAATGATCTGCCAAAGCTAGAGTTTCTCTCATACACTCTCCCCCCCTTGCCTGAAACACTTCTATTGGAATATTTTGTTTACTTTCGTAACAAAGTGACATCACTAAGTAACACTCATGCATCTAATAGCGCTCCAACACATTGTATGTGATAGGCTAAGGGAAGGGACATCTCTAAGCGGTTGAACAATCACAACAGAGCCAGCTAACCAATCAGAGCAGACTGGGCTCTGGTTTCAGACAGAGGGTGAAAAGAGGTGCTGCAGCACAGGCAGTATGAGAAATAAAGAGCTTTTTGAACATTAAAGCATGGAGACATGTCACAGTAGAGTAGAGACACAAAATACAAAAAGAAACCTGAAAAAGTGCAGAATATGTCTTCTTTAAAATGTATAGTGAACAACAGGTTTGTTAGAAATATGTTAGAAATATGAAAATCTGTGTAAACAATGTTGCTTGTCCAAGTATGCTGTTATATAGCAAGCATCCAAACCATCCAAGGAATATGTTAGAAATAAATAACATTAATTGTATTTTTAGAAATAATACAGAGGATCACAAGTTCCTACCTGCAAACCAAGAACAATGCTGTTGCTTTATCTCCCTGTCCTGAGCATGCCTCATCAACTAGTGTGTTTTATTTGTATTTATCTCAGGGGAAAGCTTTATTGCCCGGTGGCCCAAATGCTGTTTGATAAAACTGTTTTGCCCTACCATAAATAAAAAAGGAACTTGAAAGACTTGCATGTTTTTCCTAATCTGTTGAATAGCACAGTTAATTGGAAACTGAACTAACCCCATCCAACATGCTCTAGACCAGTGGTTCTCAACTGGTCAGGCCTCGGGACCCACTTTTTACTTGGTCAATACATCGTGACCCAACATTTTGAAGCACTCAAATCTATTCAACAAAAAATTGTGCTGTAATATATATATATATACACTTTTCAGCATACAATATTAATAAAAGTGAAGTACAGTGCATATATCCCTTATATCCCTTCACAGAACTAAAGTATGCTTTTAAAAAAGGTTTAATGAGATGATGGAGAAAAAGCTGAACTATATAAAAAGGCACACATGCTGAAAACCCAACCCCAGCAAGGGGGTCTGGGGGGATCCTCCCCCAGGAGATTTTTTGAAATACTAACATAAACTATGCATTCTGGTACACTCTGACAAGAAAATAAATAAATCTATTACTACCCGACATATTAATAATATTTTATGCCATTGTTTGTTTTTTACTTTGTTCTGACATCTTGCTGCGAGAAGAGTAAAGAGGAGTTTTACTTTAAATTGTGGGTAAGGGTAGATAGCTCCCATTGTTCTGTGACCTGTCAATCATCAAACCGGGGGTCATATTTCATTATGTGTTCATTTTTATCTGAAGTTGTACCCATGGATGTATAAAGAATGGTTCTACCGCTAAGTTATTCTCCGTGGGGACTTCCGGCAACAATTTTGATTCTGATTGGCCAGAAGACTCAGTAAAGATATTTTATTGAGAAGATGATCACTATGTGACAGAAGTTTTCAAAACCGTTTATGGTCCCCGGTACTTCCAGCCCAACGCTGACTAACGCACAGCGTTAGAAAATCGGGCCTTCAAAATAAAAGTTTGACTTTTTCCCCCAAAAATAAATAAATTGTTTTTCTTCACTCACACATCTGCTACCCACTCGAAACCGGTCCGCGATCCACTTTTGGGTCGCGATTCACCAGTTGAGAACCACTGCTCTAGACCTTATTCTGTAGTCAGTAGAGCTGCTGCCATATGACTCAGTCCTTTCTTCCTCTCTCCAGGGTCGATGGATGAGGGAGTGTCTGAAGGCTTGCCGTCAATGCAGGGCACCTCTAACCCTGGAGGACACGTAGAAGACGATGAAAGGTATCGTGATTTGTTCCAACTTGCAGTCAGGCAAGTCATAAGCAGTAAAGCATATATAGACGTAGAACTCACAACTGGAAGTCTGAGACACACCTGTTTGGATAATACATTTAAGTGGCATGTTGAAATGTCAAAGACGTGATGTCGTTTAATATAAAGAATGCTGGCTGCATATTGCAAAAGCCTCGAGCCACAAACATGGGTGATGCATTTAATGTGAAAGCTAACGTGGCATCTAACTGGAAATCTTTGAACGTCAAACAAAGCTGACGCATTATACCACCTTAACTATGGTGGTCTGAAACTCCTGAAAGCCACAACAATACACGCAACATTGTGGCTGATTGTACTCCCCGACATGTGCACTAGGGACGCAGTTGCCTAGTATACTGCAGCTGGCCATATTTTATGGATATAATCTGTTTGTACATCTGGTTATCATTGCAGCTGGGCGGCTTGTTAGGCATTTACACCACAGCAACACTAATAGAGTGGTGCAGTGATGACATATTTTTATAGTCCGACCCAGAAGTTAGCATCAAAAGGGTTCCCTCGAAAACAAACATTGGTATTTTTTCATTCGATTTTGGATTATAAAATCTGTGGCAAAGACACATTTATGACACATTTTGTTCAGCAGGATAATCTTCACATTTTAACACCACTCTGTGATGTGGCAAGGGGACAGGAAATGGTAAAATGCTAACTCACGTCTGGGTTTTAAGTCTTAATCCTGCACCACTCTATTAGTGTGGGTTAATAATGTGTTAACAGCTATCAGTTTAGTTTAGTTTATTGGTTTATAGTGTCGTGGACAGTCCCTATTGACCAACTGTCAGAAACAAATCTGAATAAGCATCTGTATCTACTTTAAGTATATATAGATTCGTATACTTGTGTACACTTACTTAAAGATCCCATGTCATGGCCATTTCCACTGATCATAATTCCATTGTTGAGGTTTACTAGAATAGATTTATATTGTGCGGAGTTGATTTTCCAAAATCACTTTGGTTTCTCATACAGCATCTCTGTAAACTACGTGTATTCACTGAATTTCACTCTCTGCCTTTAACGGCTTGTTGTAGCTCCAATCCAGCCGCCACCCTCCCTGTGAGCACAGTGTGCTCTGATTGGTTGGGACGTTGTGAATCGCGCTGAGCTCCGTGGAGGTGTGGTTTCCTTGTTTAGCAATACACAGTGAAACCAAGCCAAACTCACCCTGAGCACACACAAAGTCACAGCCGAAGTAAAAACAATAAGTGTGGCTTGATATTGAGTAAGGAAAAGGTTGATAAACGCTGTGAGAATAGGTCTGCAGAGAGAATTTCGCCGTGATCCCAACTGTCTGTTATCAGCCTGCAGCCAGGGAGGAGAGATCAGCAGAGCATGCACTGAGTGTGTGTGTGAGGAAGTCCGTGGATTGGTCAATTTGGACCAATCAGCGGGGGCTTAACGTAACGGCTCCACGGTTTGGTCCATTTGGTTCCGGGTAACGCATGACATCATGAGTTACCCGGAAGAATCAATGGACAGTGACGTATCTCCAACGAAGCGTTTTGGGGAGGTATTTTTCTGTGTTAGAGTTTTACTCGCTACAGGGTGTACTTTGAGGGTTTTGACTCTGCAGACCGTTTACAAAACCGTCATAACACACAAGGGGACGGGTAATAACCGGAAAAGCATGACATGGGACCTTTAAAGGTAGGATAGGTAAGAATGGAGAAACCAGCTCGAGTGCGCTAGAATTTGAAAGTACGCAGCCGAAAAAAATCTGCCCCTTCCTTCAGACTTCCTTACAGAGCCCCTCCTCCAACACACACGAACGTGCACAACTAATGAGGGCACGAGATAAGTTTGTGCACGAGATGGAAGGCTGACAGGCAGGTAGGCCATCCAGTTATTTTAGCCGGGCCGGCACAGATGATTGGTTGTGCTTTTTACAGCGCTACGGCTTCCACAGATGACATTTTTTTATGTATTTGTTGCCAAAGCACTTAAGATATTCATTGCTATCGGGATGTTAAGAGCATTCCATGGAATATAACAAAAAGGGGTTTTCTGAAGTGAATTACCTACCCCATCTTTAAAGGGGACATATCATGCTCATCTTAAGGTTTATGATTATATTTTGGGTTTCTACTTGGACATGTTTAAAAACTTTCATGATGGAAAAAGAAAATGTTTTTTTCTCATACTGTCCTCCTGGATATAGCTGTATTCACCCTTTGTCCAAAACGCTACGTTTTGGTGCCTGTCTCTTTAAGACCACCTCCTGATGAAAACAAGTCTGATCTGATTGGCTTGTGAGAAATTAGGCACCTTTGCTAGATCTCAAACCCTGGCTGAAGAGACTCTTATGAGGGACTTAAGGCCCTGAGACACCAAACTGACACCAAAGAACACGACCCGATTGTTGTGTCGCCTCACGTCTCCTGCTTCTTGGCCAAAAGGTCTCACTGGAACACACCGCAAAGACTTCAGCCGACGGCCAAATAACACGTACGCACTGCGCATGCGTGAGTGGCAATAACTCCTTTCCAGCAGGCGGCGGTAGTGTGTATTCGTCATTCAAAAGAGGGAACAACCGGAAGGCGGACTGCGTAATATATACAAACTTTAGCTCTCTGAAATAGAAAGAAACTATTTAAGCATTGTGGCTGGCAACCCTAAAGTACTGCTGCTACCACATTCAATGCATCAGTAATTATAATCCAAGATTATATTAATATACAACATCATAACACTGACAGACAAATGATGTATCATCATGTACATCTGTATCTTCTGACTTTTATTGTAGTATAGCTAATTTTATCCTCATTATAATGTTGTGTTATCTAATGGCTGTAGTATGAAAGTACGAAATAAAGTGTTGTATTTTGCAGTAACGGTAAAAAGTGGTTTATTATCAAATGTAAAACTGCACAATGTAAACAATCGACTAAAATACATTAAGTTAAAAATAGTAAGTAATACAATAAAAAATGTTTTTAGCCACATCGTCCTGTCCGTTAAATACTTGAAGAAGCTATTGTCCACTTCATGCAGGAAGTGTGGCAGCAAATTACGTGGCAAGTGAGTTGGTCTTCGGTTTCCTCATTCCAGATCGCCATGATGTAAAATAAATTCTTGCATCCAGGTGAGATGAAAATGAAAAATAATAGCCGTCTGTGTGTGCCTAATCGTTTGTTTGCGTACCTCACTTCCGTTTCGCTTCTCATGCACTGATTCGCTAAGCTGAACAGCCAATCAGATTGATTTATTTTGCCAACAGCCTCCGCGGCCGATTCAACATGGTGAATCGGCCGCGGAAGGTGTCGGCACGGCCAAAAAGACACGACGGTGCGGGACACACCAATCTGAGTAGGGAGACACAACGCTCATCGATGGCCAGATATCTATCGACGGCCGAAATCGTCTTGGTGTGTCATGGCCTTTATGTGATATCGGGCGGGGTGGCACAGTGGGTTGTGCGTTTGATCATCAGATCAAGGGGGCGTTGGGGAACTGCAGTTCGAAACCCGTTGTGTCCTTGGGCAAGACACTTCACCCCAATTTGCTCCTGTGGGTATTGTCCACAGTACATGTATGATATCAATGTGTACTTGTAAAGCGCCTTGATGACTTCGAGGTGTGAAGATGGTCGGTGTGGCGCAGTGCGCTGTGCATTGATTATCAGATCAAGGGGGTGAAACCCGCCGCCGCTGCGTCTGTAAAGCCGTTGTGTCCTTGGGCAAGACACTTCACCTGAACTTGCTCCTGTGGGTATTGTCCACAGTACATGAACATTACATGTATGATATGTATGTGTAATGTGTATTTGTAAGGAGCGCTTTAAGAGTAATTGAAAAAGCATTATAATAAATATAAGGATTATTCTTATTACTATTATTATTATTATTATTATTATTATTATAGGAAGAAACCCATGTTTTTGGACCAAAGCATTCAACAAAACTCTGACTGAGATGTCTTATTTCACAGTTGGTTGGTTGGTAGGAATCCTAGAAACCCAAATGTATGTTTACAAATACTGAAAAAGTGAGTTTTCATAATATGTCCCCTTTAAGTAACTCTTTAAATGCAGGATTTATACTTGTAACAGAGTAGTTGTACTGCTACTTCTACTTAAGAAAGTAGAAATGTTCTACTGAATAGTAGGGATGCTCCGATCGATCGGTGCTCTCTTTAAAGGCCGATCACATGGCGTAAAATACATGACACTTTTCTCTGTGCGTGGCAAAACAAGCTCGCCAAAATGGCTTCACCGGTCTGGCAGTATTTTAAGGTGAATCCGAAAAATGACAATAAAATAGCGGTATGCAACGTGTGTGAAGCAGAGATCCTGCAGCTCCGCCCGCTGTGACGGACCGGTGAGCGGAGCAACACACACACTAAGAGTTAGACCTAACACACGTAGCTATTTTATCTACCTCTGGAAAAAGCTAAACTAGTTATACATATATTTAGTCTTCTTCTTCTTCTGTCGGGTCACTCCTTACTGGATCAGTGAGCTGCATGAGACGATACTGACGGGCTGTCAGAAGAGAGAGAGAGGGGAGAGAGGAAAAGAGAGGCTCCCGTTCTCCTGTGTTATTATCCAAAGTTAATGTAAACTTGAATAATGTACTTCATTTAAATCTAATAATTATGTTGGTTGTCGTTGTTTGTAGAAGCGCTCACTTTAAAGAGAAGATCCCCATAGCCCGTACCCACCCGATCGGATCGGCGATTGGTATCGGCCGATACTGATTCCGGCGATCGGCCCCACAAATTCCCGATCGGAGCATCCCTACTGAATAGCACTTTGATGTTTCCTCTCCTTGTGTTTCAGGTTAGAGGGTATTCAGTATCCGTACCACCTTTACATCAGCCCCTCTGCCAGGTCAGGCACCAACGGCCCCGACAGGCCCTTCCAATGTCCCACCTGTGGCGTCAGATTCACACGCATCCAAAACCTGAAGCAGCATATGCTCATACACTCAGGTATGTGAGATGGGGTAAAAGAAAACTTAAAGAGTATTGATCTTGGGCAACTTAGTATTCATCCTCCGATTTCACATGTAATTGTGTGTAACACTGTTTGACATGTAATCTCTAGGGAAAATACACATGTTATTTCGATAAATTGATTATAAAAACAGCAACCCCAGCAATCATTTATGTTTTGGTAATTATTTGATGTACCAATGACACTGCAAATGAATGTTTGTCGAAAAAAAAAAACTAAATGGCTAAATAACCCTTTGTCAGCTTTCAACAGATCCTAAAATCGCTAGATGAAGTTGAATAGAAAATAAACGATTGGTTTATTTTCAAATACATTTATTTAAAATAATGTAATGCTTTCTGTTGATATGTTTATGTGATGATTGTGCCATGTGCTTGATAATGTACTGATTTTGAGTTTAAACATCTTCATATGAGGGTTTTTTAGGGGAAATAATAATTCAATAATGAATCACAAAGCATTTAAATAAAAACATGTTGTGAATAACACATGGTATAAAGAAGACGCAGACCTGAATCTGAAATCAGTTGGAATCCATCCCTTCAAATTAACAGCACTTAAACATTTGTTAACTATATTAAAGTAAAATACATTGATTTGTGGACTATTGATTTGAAATGATTGTGTGAAAGGGAAACCTCCCAAGCCCACATCACAAGCATAGCAAAACAAAAAAAAGGATCTATGTATCTGCAAACTTGTCAAGATGTAGTGTAAGAGCTCTACGGTGGAGGGATCAAATACCACTGAAGTACTCATTCTTCCCAGTTACTCTGGGGGTGATTTTTATTCGGAAAACAGTTAAGGCGGACTTTGTGGTACCATGTCATTCACCCTCGTCTTACCTTCACCCACACACCGATACCAAGACATGTGACGCTTATGCACAGAACAGCTGAACTCTGTTGTTTTCTTCTCCCCTCAGGCATTAAGCCTTTCCAGTGTGACCGCTGTGGGAAAAAGTTCACACGGGCCTACTCCCTAAAGATGCATCGGCTGAAGCACGAAGGTAAACGCTGTTTCCGGTGCCAGATATGTAGCGCCACATTCACGTCCTTCGGTGAATATAAGCACCACATGAGGGTCTCCCGACACATAATCCGCAAGCCGCGGATTTACGAGTGCAAAACGTGTGGGGCCATGTTCACCAACTCTGGCAATTTAATTGTACACCTGAGGAGTCTGAACCATGAGGCATCTGAACTAGCAAACTACTTCCAGAGCAGGTGAGGAGTCCGGGGGCGCTGACCCTCATCATTTACTCAGATCTCACCTGGATCAAAAAGTTACTCAAGTTTAGACTCTCATACCTTAGGTCCATTTAATCGTTTTCCCTCTATGACTTTTGTTGTGTAGAATTGTTTCCGACATGATTGCACTTGATTTTGATGCTCAGATCAAGAGTACCTGAAGTACTTGATGGTATTCATTGAAAATGTAACTTATTTTGAGAAATAGATTTACATTTCGGGAAGATTATACATTTTTATCCCAAAAATTTGATTTTGGAGACAAACTGCATTTCAATTAGCTGTTAGAGCATTTCCCGTTTGGGAATAAATATCAGGTGACCTTTGGAGACTACAAAAAGTTATTGAACCTGGCCAGGAAGCTGTTATAAACCCAGAAAACGTCTTTGCAGATTAAACAAACGAGGTCAACAATGTTAAGAAGTGAGCTTTAAAGGTAAAAAAATATGGACTTTGTGACATCTGCATAGAAAGCCTTTTTCCCATTTCCAGTCTGTACGCTTTACGCTAAGCTACATACATGAGAGTGCTATCATTCTCCTTTTTTAACTCTCAAATAGAAAGTGAATAAGGCCATTTCCCAAAATATTGAACTATTCCTTTGATTTTATACAGAGATGGCAAACACCTGAAGTTACACTTGGCTCTGTTTACTGACAAATGCGATGTAAAGGAGTAATTATCAAGTAGACAATAATAAGAAAATAACATTTAGTAATACATTGATCAACGGCCAATATAAGAACCCAACTCTGCAGTGATCTTAAAAACCTCACATAACTTCAGTTTATTTTGAATCCCTAATTTTAAAGTCATACTCTTCAGTCATAAATTAAAGTCAAATCTAAGATTTGTTTCTTAATAAGGATCAGGTGAGAACTGAATTGTAGAGTTGGACTGTTTTGTTTTAGGAATCTCTGGGCGGCCCAGAAATCCTGGGGTCATCACTTATAACATAGCCCTCCCCTAGAACTATATACAGAGCAGTATTTATAGCATCAGTGGTTCCACCGCTCAATCATGAGCTTAAAGCAGTCTAACGTTTGCTAGCTAGCAGTGAGGTACGGGCCATCTGTGAGAAATCGCCATGGGCCACCGTATTAGTCGGCCAATGGACCATCTAAAAAAGTGGTTATAAGGAAATGTCGTTAATATTGTGTTAATTTGTAATCAACCCTGACCGGCGATTGTGCATTTATTTTAGGGCTGTCAGTATAAAATACTGCTTATTTTTTCACAGTTTTGCAACCTAATTTTACACTTGGTAATATCTGTATCATTATAATGTGCCTGGGTGGTTTAATAACATTATTTTCAGCAGTGTGACAAACCTAAAACACATGTTTATTTTTTTACCAGAGCTTTAATGAAATAGAGTGGGTTGTTTGTTTTTATCAGCAGCTCAGCCTGCCTCCTGAAAGTCAGAACACAGTGTCTTTATAAAGTGGAAGAGTGTTTTTATTTCCCAGACTTTTCCACTTCTTAATCAACTCAAGCCCTCACAGGTCGGCAGGACTCAAACGGGCCATTGACTGCTCAAGAGTTTTATTGTAGAAGGTCCTCGCTGAGATCATAACAGTGTGGAAAATTATCTGGCATTACAGTCAGACTCCTAACACCCATCCTCAGTCTGCACATAAAAATATATGTTAACTATTCTGGTTTGAAGAGCAGTTTGTCAGATTCAGCTGTCGCTTTGTGAGGAAAGTTCGACTCCACCTTAACTATTAATACTGGATACTGAGCTGTGATTCCTACTGTTCTTGATGGAAGCCGTATATGTTAGGAACTCCAATGGATGTGATGAAATCATTTTTTAAAAACCAGTTTCCTATCTGACTACAGGATTAGTTTCTTAGCCGCCATAAATCAGCTGTGTAAAATGACAGTAATTTAGTTTAAATGCTTGCCCTAAAATCGAGTTGTAAAGGGAAAAATCCAGCAGATACAATGTATGGGTATTGGTTACAGCAGTAGCCTCCACAGACCAGAATATATTGTTCTTCAGTTTGAATCATTGACTCTTGTCTTAAGCTAACTTTCTATATTTCCGTTCCTTCATGCATACATCCTTGAGTAAAGACAACTACTTTTTTGGATGGCTGGTGAAAGGCATTCTGGGAAATGTACTAAATCACTTACTGAGATAGGAGTAAATTAAACCGAATGAAACAAAAATAGTAGTACTTCACTAAACTGACACAAAAGCCGAAGTGCAACTTGTACATTAACACATGCCCATCACTTATTTATTCAAACCCACATTTCCTCCTTACATTTCTCGGTTTTTGTGACCAGAGGCCTGTACTACGAAGCCGATTCAACCTAACCTGGATATGTTTGAGTTAGCCGGTTGGCCTAATCCAAAACATACGCGCTCTCGCTAAGCGGTCCTACGACGCGGGTTATCAACTTGTTAACTCAAGCCAGCTTTGCCCTATCTAGTTAGGTGCACGTTCACATAAAAGGGGTGGTATCTGGAGCATTCGACCAATCACAAACATGGAGAAGCGTACTGACAGCGCAGCGTCATACTTCCTGAATGAAAACTCAACTATAATATTAGTCAAATATGAAGAAGTTAAACTTTAAACATCCATGACTTAAACACTTTATCCAGGATAAAAGCCACATAACTGCACCTGCAAGGTGAATACAGCTGGTAAAAGAAAAAGTGTTTGAAAGCGTACATTAACAGGTTTATGATATCACTGCCCCGTCTAAGACACGATCTGACTTTAATTACATTTGACTCGAGTGTTTCGTCAACTTAATGTGTTGCTTAAAATAATACTTCTGTATACAGTATGTGACACTGTGAGTGCTGCACGGCCAGATACGGCTCAGCTGACTCAGATAAGGAAATATATGATGCATTATGATGTGATATGAATGATAATGGGACACATCGACATCTGCACTCACAGTGCCGCGGACTGTAGGCCACGTAATGTTACTTTGATCCGGTTACTTATGTTGTGGCAGATATTTAATTAAGCTTTCTTAACATAATAGTATAATAGTCTGATTGCTCTGAAGATGGGAGGTGATATTCTATTCATTTTCACGTTCACACAGTCGGTGATTTTGGCCGGCCGTCTTTCCTGCAACGGCAGTTTAAACTGTATTTCCTCCGCACACTGAGCTCTGATTGGTCAGCAGGCGGTGCTTTCACTGAGTTGATCTCTTATCCTGGAACCTATCCTAATCCGGAGCAGGCTAGCCGCTCAGCATAAGTTATCTAGCCCGCTAAAAACTGAACCAGCTTCGTAGGACCGGAAATCCCTGAAGTTAGCTTGCTAAACGAAAATCCTGATTCGTAGTATAGGCCACTGGTTAGCCGCTCCGCATAAGTTACCATGATGGTCTAGCCCGCTAAAAAGAGAACCAGCGTCGTAGGACCGGAAACCCCAAGTTTTCCCTGAAGTTAGCCCGCTAAGAGAAAATCTGGCTTCATAGTACAGGCCTCTGTAGTCCAAACCCCAACGATATATTATTTCAGCAAATTGTCACATTTAAAAAAAAAAAAAAAGTCTTGACTTATTAATACATGGACTATTTGCTCCGTCATTATTGACTTATTAACTGAAATGTATTAATTTAGTTGAAACCCCTTGAGAGGGTCCTATTATTAGATGAGTCCTTGAAGACTTTGAACTTCTATTCATAAATGCTGAATGTTAAGCTGTTTGAAAGCTAATTTTTCAAAATCAAAAAATGATTAAATCAGTCTTGTGCATCGTTCTTATCCTAAAGCTGCACTCACATGATGATAATAATAATAATAGTAATAATAAGTTTATGTATTATAGCACGTTTCACAGAAATATAAATCACAAAGTGCTTCACAAGTAAGAACAAAAGTTAAAATGTAAGACCAAAGAAACATTAATACAACAACCACAGGAGGCATAAGGTCAACATAAGGTCAACATAAAAACAAAACACAGACCACGTGGAGTCCTGAAAGGAACAAACATAATAACAAAACATATCACACATTTCAAGTAGAGACAAAAGCCAACGTAAAAAGATAGGTCTTCAGTAGTAAAACGATGATACAAAGTAAAAAGATTTTTCACTGACGTTGCCGTTGTGATTCTATGGAGAAAGCGGTGCCGCCTGACTTGGTAGTACTAACCTCAGTGTTGCGTACTCGGTTCAAAAGTTTAAATTATTTCCAATTCGACCTTGTTTATGGCTGACGTTTCGACACGCAACCAATCAGATGACAGCTGTAGCAAGCTAGCAGGGGAGGTTACCATAGAAATGAAACATAATGGCTCTTTTCACTGGAAGGCTCTCTGCCCAACTTTGCGTTGAGGGAAGAGCAAATGGCGTATCATGTGAATGCAGCTTGAGGCACATATCTTTGTGAAATGCTAGCTAATGTACCATCATTTAAATTGTCAAAATGTACAGATTTAACAAATATATATTTTTTATAAATGTAGCAAATGAAAAGCCATTGAACTCCTCTCATTCTTTTGGTGTCTGCAGTGATTTCCTCGTGCCCGACTACCTGAGCCAGGTCCAGGAGGAAGAGGAGGCTCTGGGAGTCCATTATGAGATAGAGGAGTCGGACCATCAGCCCGTGTACCCGGGAAGCACCTCCTCCATCGCAGCCCCCTCCTCCTCCTCCTCCTCCTCCTCAGTGCAGATGCCCGTCATCTCCCAGGTCTCCTCCTCTACCCAGAATTGCGAGAGTTCCTCCGGCTTCTTTTCACCCGAGCCCCTGGACCCCCTGGAAGCCCCATCCTCCCTGAAGATGGACGCCGACGAGACGGGCGCCATGACAGAGGAGACCAAGATGGACAGCAGTGGAGGAGGCAGTTCCCCTGAGGTGTTTGAAGGAGAGCAGCATTCCCAGGCCAAGGAGCTGGCTTCCATTACCATCGAGTGATTCTAGCCTCCTGCTTGCCCACCATGTCTTACTCTGCAGTCATGTCATATGGGAATATCTGTGCCACGGCGGCTCAAAGGGAGAACTCGGACATGTTGAAACCTCATCATGTAAGGCCTTCAGGTCCCCCCGATGAAAGTTTTCCGGAGACTTCAGTTGCCTTGATGATGTTTTTTTCCACAGATGCACTTATTTGACTTTATGTTTTACTCCAAATCCAGCAAATTAAATTATTATTTTCTTTGTTTTAATTATTTCCCCCGAGCTTGAATGCAGCAATTTCCTCTTTGGTGACATGAGATATCTTTGGATAAAAAAAATCGGCCCATCACCAAATCTCTAGTATTTTTTGAGTCGAAGCAGTATTTTTTGTAGGAGGGTTGTTTTATTTCCCATATGACGTGAATGCAGCACTAGCTAAAGTCATTTCTGTCTTAGCCAATTCGAGGTCTGTTGAATCCAAGCCTTTTTGGAAAGTGCCTGAGAGATCCATTTTAACAAAGCAACGTGTAGAGGAAGAAGGAGAGGTCTTGCATTTGCCAACAGTGACAAATCAAGTCTTTGCAAACTGAGCTAAATACAATAAAAAAACATTGTAATTCATTTTAGTGACAACGCTAGTTTGTATGGGCAGAGACTGTGTTATTCCTTCAGTGCCGTCGCTATAGGCAAACTGTTTAAGCTCAATATTATGTATATTGCAATAGCTTGTACTGTAGTTTACTATTTGAATGCTGTGTTTGAATGTTGGGTGTCGTGAAATATGATATGTCAGGTGTGTGTGTGTGCATTTACTTTTATCTATAAGAACACAGTACTTTTCTTTTCTTTTTTTTTATTATATTGACAGAGTATTCCCTTAACACGTGTGCAGTATATCATTTCTGACCTATCATAAGTTATTTTTGTATTATTATTATTATTGAATACTGTTGTTTAATCAAACCTTGCATCTCCAAAAACAAAAAAAAGCTAGAAGTTTCTTTTTTTATATGAATCTAACCAAATAAATCAATAGAAGACTAACATTTGGAGTAACAAGGTTTCAAAATAACAATGTTCTATTCCCCAAAAGGCTTATGGTAATGTAGCATTTTATCTTATTTTAACTTAGGCCTGCTTGTCAAATGCAGTTTTTTTTTTTCAGTTTCAAGCCCGTTTTTGTTCTAAATATTGATATCTCACATGGCTTTCAAAATCTGGTCGATATACCAACAGGTACACTGCAGATATGTTATGATAGTGCATGACTGTTATGTTTCACTTAGGTACAACATGTATTTTTTTCTCTTCCTTTTTAATCATTGTGTGACTTTTGTTTTATTAGAATAACCACCAGCATTCTGTTTTTTTTTTTTACCTAGGTTGCCACAAAGGGAAAAACTACATTAAAGAAATTCCTTGACTAAAAATAAAAGCTATGTGTGCAGCCAGGGAGCAGGAAGTGATGCTATCTGTGATGGCCATTTTACAGTCAGAACAGATTACAAGTTGTTGGTATGTGATCATATTGCTTTAAAAGCAATGCAAGTGATTGAATGCAAATACTGTGAGTTGTATCTTATAAATGAGAAATATATTGTGTATCCTTCACCTTAAACTGATAGCACAGTTTGGCAGTTGACTTTACTAATTTCAACTTTATTTTTATTTTTGTTTGGTCAAACTTCAAACTCCTGTTATCTGTGTCGTGCCAACATGGTTGTAATTGTGTACTTGGACATTGTTGTGCCGGTATTTTGAGGAGATAATGATACCCGTGGTTATAATCCACGAGTTGAATGCTACTGACTGTGACTGGGTCGTTTTTTTTCCGTCGCCCCCTGAAAGTAGTACAAGCAGCCGACATTGAGAATTATCACAGCAGGATGTAAGACCTCCTAACACAGGGTTGATTGTAAAATGTAAAGATGATTATTGCTGTGATGATGGAATCAATATAACCCTGATCATTCAAGTCGCTGACAGCTGTCTTAATAAGAGCTTGCGCCACCCTATCAGTCAAAACGTTGTGCCATTTGCCCTTTTTATCTGGGTACAAATCACGTTTCTTTCCTACAGGACCAAATGTTCTCGATCTCATTGGGGATTTGCCATGGCAATCAGTAATTGCACATATTAAAAGAGAGATAATCTTTGTAAGTGGTCCATGCTATTAGCAAAAAGGGGTCCTGCTGTTTTTGCCCCTTAAAACACTGTATGATGTTGTGCATTTAAGAGGCTAGCCTTAGTAAATGGACCTATTAACTCTAGTTGCACAATATCAACATTTAAAAAGAAAAAAAGTTTTCTATTCTCCATTTGTACGTCATGCTTTTCATCTGTTGTGTTCAAAGTGTCTGTATTCAAACAACTTTTTTATAATGAAATGCTGCTGTGTGTTGAAACGCAAAAGTGCCCAAAATATTTTCGTGAACCGATGGTGTGCAATAAATGGACAGGTGTCGTTTTAAAAAATATATATATATATATATATATATATAAAAAGAATGTATTTTGTTTCAAATCAAATGTGACTGAAGGAGTATCAAATAGGCGAGGACCCCTTTTGATCTGTGAAACATGGAACAAAGCTTTGACATCAAACAGCTCCTTTCTGTTTGTTTTTAAAGTTGCATGTTCATATCGTTCTGTGAAGTGGAGAGCATGTTTTCAGTTCTGTCAAGGCCTTAATTCAAGATGACTCTTCATCCAGCGTAGCTTTGATATGTTGTTCAGCATGCCCTCTTCTTTTGATCCCTTTTCTTGTGCAATGTTTTAAGATATCTCGATTATATACAGGACATGCCTTGTCAATGTACACTTGATGTTGTATACGTTTTCCAGTCCTTATTTAAAAGTAGGAAAATATAAGAGAAAAAAATATGGTAGCTCTTCATAATGGCATATATTTTTGGTGACTTTTGTATTATGGTTGCTGTTTCATGGCATCTTTAGATAATCTTGTTAAATGTGAATAGAACAGCTTAGTTTGGCAGTACAGGGGGCCTTCTTCACTTTGTGACCGTCTGCAGTGTGTATATAAATACTTATACAGTATATACACTCATACTATGTTGCATATTCTTTATACTGTTAGGCTACTTGATTACAACCTGCTTTGAGACAGATGTTGTATTTTGTGTCTTTGATACTGTATTTAAACTGTACAAAAACATCCCGGATAGTAATGCAACGTGCACATTGTTTAGGGAGAAGCAACGTTCGTGGTGTTGAGTGTTTTAACTGGATCATATTCCACAGTTGGCTGTTCAAATCTGACAAGACCACTCTGTATTTTAGAGTTTATGGTGTTCTTAATCTTTGCTAGTGTTCTGGCTTTGCAGTCCTGTTATTAAAAAGAGTCGTTTTTGTAAAAGTATAAAATGTAAATTAAAAAAACTATGTTTAAAACTTGTCTGAAGATGTTTTTTGGCACTTTCTTTTGTCTATTATCTTCGTTATTACGTTTACAAACACTACATCATCAAAAAGCAAAGGCTGTGTTTTTAACTACACATTTCACTAGCCTCTACTTGGTAAAGTAGCTTAATACTTATTTTTCTTTATTTACTTATAATATATTTAACATAGCTCTTTTAACCCTCACTGATACTATATCGGTGTAGTACCGTTTTTCTAGGCCGGCATAATCCCTGTTGCCAGATTTTATACCAGGCTTAAGTGTGATATGTTACACTTCTGCATTGAAAATGACTAGAATTTTGTAATAGATGTTGTTAAAATGTGTTATTATACTATTGAAAATAAATAATCAGTCAACGGTCAAGTACTGAAAAGTTGTTAATGAATATTTTGTAAGACAGTGTTGAGCAAACCTTTTTTTCTTTGTGTGCTTATATATCTTCCCACATGTTTCCATTAATGTTTAAACCAAGAGAAATCTGTGTTTTTAATAAAGGGTAAAGGCCGTTTCATTTGGACGCATTTAATAGCCAGTTCTCCTTTAGCATTCGTTAGCAATATCATATCTGCCAAAAAATCATAAATATACTTTTTATCCAGTTTCAAGCCACATTTTGCATTACCCTCTTTAGATTTTAAGAATTTTTAACTCTATTTTAAAGGTCCCATGCTTTTCTGGTTATTACCCATCCCTTTGTGTGTTATGTAGCTTTTTCTGCATGTAAACGGTCTGCAGAATCACAAACCCTCAAAGTACACCCTGTAGCGAGTAAAACTCTAACACAGAAAATACTTGTCTGCTGCTCCAGAATGCCTCGTTGGAGATTTTTATTTTTCCATTTTTTTCTTCCGGGGCAGGTTGATGTCACTAAGTCCAAATGGACCAATCCGCGGGAGGGCTAATGAGTCAGTATTGAGCTAAGAGCATAGCCGTGGGAACATGTTTCAAATGGGGGGTGCTGTGGGGATGACACCAGGGCCGGTTCTGACCAATTTGCTGCCCTAGGCCAGATTTTAGCTGGCAATGAAAAACCTCTACAAAAGACCAATACACTACAAACAGATAAACTTATTGATATGGTGGACAGCTTATATAAAAAGGCTTCAAATGTATTTAGTATTGTATGAACATGTTTTAATTGGGGGGTAGTCGTCACATCCTCTAGGGAGGTCCCGGGTGTCCTCCCCTGAAAGATCTTTTTTAACGTTTTAAAGTAAAATGCTTCAATCGCGTGCACTTTGAGCACCCAATTACTAGAGACTGATCTAGGGGGTACAACTCTAAACGCCCATATGAAAAAGATCGGTTTGCATTTTATTAATCAAATAAGTATGTGAACAGAACCAATAACCTATCATAGCCAATACAAAATAAATGTTAAAACTTATTTTATTTTTGGGGTTCATTCATATCTTATTTTACCTAGTTAACATTTATTTATTTATGCATATTTTTAAATCTCTCCAGTTTTAAACGATATTTTTGGTTTACTGTCCTATAGTATACATTGGAATGATTTCAAACCTGTTTTTATTTATCCTAATAATTATAAAGGTGTGCCTTGGAAATATTTGTTTACATAAATTGTGACCAAACCGTTTGAGACCCACTGAGACAACTT